>NW_024962252.1:71131953-71257053 GCF_019238085.1 Lagopus leucura | reverse complement strand
ATACAACCTGGAATTTAGGGGAAAAAAAATACTGACTTTCACTTAAAAATAAATAGATTTCACTAGCAGACATGCTGCACAACATTTGAGGGCCTAAATCTGACTATGCATGAGCAAAATACTCAGAATGAATTCAGTTCAGGCTTTTAGTTCTCAAAGAAGGACTTGGGAATCATACAGAAAAAAGGCAGTGGTTGTTGCTTCTCCTACCATCTTCAAGCAACTATTATCATTGGGTTTGTTGTTTTATGTTTCGTTTTGTATTAAATGGTTTAAGATTTCTTTGTTTATTTTTCTTGATGACATAAGTAGAGAAACAAAAGTATTACAAACATTGGTAAGCTTTTTCATGTTACTTCCACATTCAATTAGCAAGAAGTAATTCTGGAATGATAATTAAGTGGGAAAAGCACATAGCTGTCTGGGGAAACACAGCACAGGGTAAAGATGTCTTGACTGTACAGAGGGAAGAATTCTATTATGAAGAACAGTAAAAATGTTAACCCTAGGAATGAATTAAGTGAAAGGTAAGAAAATAAAGCTCCCTCTACTACTGAGAATAAGTCAACGCAAATGTTAGTCCATAAAAGAAAGAGACTATACGAAAAAAAAAAAAAAAGCAACAAAATGAACAGGAAACAAAAAGAGATTCATAGCTTTCCATCATGTTTGTTGACTAGTGAAGAAGAATTTTCCAAGTCAACTACCATTGATAAAACAAGAATTATAATAATCCCACATTTGCAAGAACAGAAATGTCAGAAATGAAAACTACAGTGCACCAATACCATGATTTCCACTGAATGTCTACCATAAGATTCAACACTTATTTTCCAGGCAAAAAGGTCAGAAATGTGACAAGACAAATTCAGTATCCTTTGCAAAGAAGCTTCAACATTGTGCACATCAGAAACATTATGAATGCCTAAAAAGCAAGTTAGTGATAGGTTGCAACAATTATCCATCTTCCCTGATTCCTAAATTCATAATTCACCACTATTTTCTTAATGTTTTTCCTGATTTTTAGCAGTTATTCCCCATTTATATATTAAGAATTGAAAAATGATGACTCAAGGTGGGAGTAGGTCAGCGAGCTCATTTAGACATCGGTGTCTTTGCCTGTACTTTTCCACAACTTTCACTGCAGAATAAGGACTGAAGATCTGCAAATACCTAGATAACTTCTCATGCCATGGAAAGAAGAAATCTCAGTCTATTTCATCTGGTTTTAGCCATTAAAAAAATCAGTGTGTTTCTAAACTTCTAAACATGTGTAGTGAGGAAAATGTATGACACGACTTTAAAGGAGACACTTCAAGTTTTCACAGATAAAACATCTGCACATTTAGCATTCCTCTAACCAAGTCTTAATGGGGCAGGGAAGGCAACAACCACTTGTTACGCTTGAATGAAAAGAATTCCACCACTACCCTCAGGGAATGAGGTCAACGGCTTCCTACGCACCAGCACCATTTCTGAAAACTTTCTGTAAGTATGGTTCCCGATTGGCTCATTTATTCATGCACAATTCTTTGTATGAGCTGCAGCTCTATTCCCAGTGCTCTAGAGGAGTGGTGAAGAGGAGCTGTAAGCCTATTTCCCTCCAAGGTGGGGACCAGCTGCTGGCAGTTACCGCAAATGCTTGCGGTTACTGAGGCCTGTTCTTCGTCTACCACCCTGGCTGGACTCAGCAAAGCTGGGTCTGCAGATGGAACAGCCCCTGCTCTTCAGCATCTTGCAATTGCCTTGGAATCTAGCCAAAACATTGTGGGCCTCAGAAAGCCACATTCTCTGCAAGAGTTATGATCACAGCATGATCACTTAGCATGTGCAGCACTAGTGACGGACCTTTAATAGAAAGTAGATTTCAGACAGCTTTCTCAGGAAGGAAGCTCATTATTAGGGGACTAAAGACACAGTACAAGCTCTCATAAAAAAAACTTTTTCTCTCTGAGAGTGGTCAGGCACTGGAATGGCTGCCCAGGGAGGTGGTGGTGCCGTCCCTGGCAGTGTTCAAGAGGCACCTGGATGAGGAGCTGCGAGATCTGGTTTAGTGCTTGAGGTAGCAATGGTAATGAGAAGACAATTGGACTAATGATCTTATAGGTCGTTTCCAACCTTGTGATTCTATGATTCTACAGTTACTGATGAAAGTGATGCTGGGTTTCAACTATTTTTTTTATTCCAAAGAAAATTCCCTTTTAAGGGACTTACCTTCTCCCGTGCCAGCGAATCCACAGGCTCAAGACTGATGGAAGCGAGGAACTGCAGAGTTGATAGACATAATCCACCTGCTAAAAAGGATCATGCTGGAGCTGGTAAGAACCACTGGCTGTACAATCCAAATCTAATTCACTTAACCAAGTATGAAGTCCCTACAAAAATTTATTCTCTAGCATCTTGACCACCCAAGGTCACAGAAGAGATCTGAAACCAACAGCCCAAGGTGACACCAGTCCCCAAGCAGGCAAAGGACTCAAAAAACCTAAGTATTGCTCCCAAAAGGTACTCTCATAAACAAGCAGAAAAAGAGCGTCCCATGACATCAAGTTATACTGCAGTATTAACACAAGTAGAGTCAAGTTAGCACTTACATATGTTGTGAACTGGAAAAAGAACTTCAATGCTGAAATTAAACTACTTCATATAGGAGCTGGCATGAAATTCATTTGAACACCTTTCTTCGAAGCAACTTATGTAACTTCGAAGCATCCACAATCAGGACATAAGACAACACTATCAGTCTTCTCTGTTTCTAATTTCAGAATGACTGACAGATCATTATAATCAGTTCAGGAATTTAAAAACACCCTTTCTAAACAAAGCTTCCTGTACTAATAGTGTCAGTTAATACAATCCTGTACGTTAGCATAAAACACTGTTTTAAAGTATGCGTGTATCAGTACAGACAGATACTATGTAACACTGCACTATCTGAAACAAGGAGATAGAACTGGGTACAATTCAAGGGTAACAGAACTTACTTCTCACTGGATTCCCAACTCCCCACTCTCTACAGACAAAAGCCCCGTGTATGGTGTCCATTACAAAAGAGAACCCTTTGGCATTAGCCAATCTCACATCACTAGGGCAAAAAAAATCCCAACAACTAAACAACAAACCCACACCTTTACCTCTAATGCTGTGTCTCTTGAATGCATACTCAACAGCAATCTTTGAACTGCTCTTGGGATATTATCAGTAAAATAGTACTTTCAGTGCTCCTACATTTCCACAACTTTTTTTTTTTTTTTTTGTAATCCTCCTTGCCAACATTATACATCTTGAGACTCTGACCTCTTCAGCATCTGAGGCCGAGAAAGGCTTCCTCCACCAACTTCAGAAGTTGTTTTTTTTCTACATCTTTGCTACAGCTTCATCAGAACTCACCACCATTACAAAGCAGTCAACAAAGTTGGAATTTTATACCGAGGCATCGCTCTTGCACAAAGTTCAACAAGTTAGTATGAATTTGCTTCTATTATCAGTTCAGTATGCCAGACTGTGTACTGCCTAAAACAGTTGTATGAAGATTCATCAGGCACTGCAACATCTTTAATGCCAGAGCTCTCAAGATGCACAAGTCCAACCACCAGCTACTCTCAACAGCTCAGGGAGTCAACATCTACAAACATATTTCCTTCTGAAACTAAGAATTATGCACAGAAAGCAAGTCTTCCAGAAGCATATCAAGTTCTAAATAAAAAATGGCTTCACCATAACAACAAACCTCCTCACAAACCCTTAAGAAGCATTAACTTCAAAATGCCGTTTGATGTAGGGAAGTAAATCTTCAGAAAAAGCATATATTATGCACATATACCCTAAGTTCTTGCATGACAAATACAACCTACGGAAGATCTCTGTTATTGGTTTGTAGGTAGCCATTATATGGAGTGGATGACATCAACAGGATGGAAGAGAGAAACCATACACACAATCCTGAACACCAAGAAACTTCAGGCACTTCTGACAACTTAGCATATATTAAATAATATTAATATATTAGAAACAGCTGAGTTTTAAAATAAAACCCCTCAAATATCACTTATCTTCCTTGGCATTTCAATTTTACTCAATACTCCAAATTGAAATAACTAGATGTTTCTAAAATAAATAAAACTCATATTGTTTCTTTTTGGAATTATTTCTTGGAAAGTGTGTTTCCTGCAAAAACAACTGATGTGAGCTCTATTAAGATAGCATCTCATCACACCACTGTTTATTCTCATTGTACGCTGCAGATGAATAGCATCTGACAACCTCACAGATGGAGAACCAAGACATAGAAAAAGACATCCACAGAATAGATGCAGGGGTTCTGCCACCTAGTGGCATTTAGAGCCTTAAACTATTGTTTCAATTGTCTTTATTATTTGTAACTTTACTTTAATCTGGAAGCATTTGACAGGAAAGAACAAAATACAGAATGAGGAGTTTTACTTACATTGAAAATACTAGCCATGGGGAATGAGAACAGGACTGTGTAGCACCAAAGGTGATGTGAGTTTCAGCTGAGTCTTTTCTAGCTGTCTGGATATTCACAATGTCTCTTCATCCTACCTCCAGTTCACATAGATTCTCTTTGGCTAATACTGAAATTGATTTTATCTTGTATAGTCCCTCTCACAGTCAGCTGCCCAGTTTCAGTGCTTCCAGCAATATAACATCTTCAAAATCTCTATCCATTTAATGTAACCACTGGATTCTGATAAATCTCAGAAGTTACCATGGCCAGGAAATAGAGAAAGGCAGATGCCAAAAGACAAAATCAGCAGAATCACAAAACTTTCATTTCCTCATGATATGTCTAAATTATAGTTTAGCAATGTAGAGCTTTTGTCAGCTCTACAAGCATAAAGGATTTCCCTGACGAGTTCACAGCCTGGACAGTTATATGGAGGCAGTAGAGACAGGACCACTGGAGCACAGGGGCAACAACGCTGTAAGACAACGTGTTAACAGGAATCCCCCTTTTTGTCAAGCCATAATCTCAAAAGCCCCCTTTTCCCCTTGAGATTCAAAGCCAGAAGCATTTTAATGCCTAAACTAGGTCAGCCTTTGTTTACACAAAACACAAATGAGAAAGGAAGGATCACTCATTCAACTTATTTAGGATCAATCCACATCATCAGACTACAAAGCCCAGAGCAGTATATTACATCTTTCCCTTTTTGGGTTTGCTTGTTTGAAAGAAGAAAAATCTTATCAAAGACACTCAGAGAACACACCTCACACAGACAAAACCAAGTAGCTAATAACTTGATTTTGTATCTAACATATATGCTGCTCCAGCAGGAGTTTTGAGACTGTACTTTGAAATTGTCTCATAATCTTACTAGGCTATAAACTCACAGATGTTTCAGGTTCCAGCCTCTCTTCTGTGACTCTGGTAAACTTTCAGCATCTCTGGGCTACATCTACTACAGCTGCCTTAACGCTGAGGTTGGAGCATTTTAGTTTTAGCCCAGGAAAAAGGAGAAAAAAAAAAAGGAAAGATCACCAAATCACCAATACTATACAAGTATAGGACATACTATGTTGTTTTCCATTTACTTTCTCAAGTTTTTCCCCTCAAAGTCCATAGCAATCCCTCTTAGTTTCTTAGCAGTAACCTATTTGGCAAGTATAGCACTCAACAGGGGGGGAAAGGAGGAAGATCTGCCACGAGACCACAAGTAAGCCACATTACTGCAAAGTTATCAGTGATTTACAGATCTGTGTTGGATTTAATCTGAAAATGAAAGGAAGAACTCTAAGTTACATTTTTTGCTCTGTATTGCACAGGTTTGAATTTCAGCTGTGTAATGTCTCACTGTAAAACAAGCATGTAAAAACTACCATACCAATGAAAAGCAGTGCACGCATACCTTGATGTGAAACCACGTTTGATCACTCAGTGACGAATTTTTATGTCTTTACAGCTGCAGTGCACAAGATTTCTGCTAAAAAGCAAAGTTCTCTTCCCCTTGTCAACAAGCTAGCAGCCTTCACGGCAATATTCCATAGGATTGAGAAGGAAAAACAGAGATTGTTGGAATAAATGTGCTGGCGAGGCATAACTTCGCAAGTGGAGGACTGTGAGTAAAAGCCAAACTAAGATTCTTCTGTCTGCAGCTGCCTGAATCAAACCAATTACAACCCAGAACAGACAGTTCGGCTTTCTTACTGTGAGCATTTGTAATGTAGTCTACATTGCAGAAAGCTAATTACATTATTGAAACATCCAGCCATCATTTAAAAGAAGATGAGGATGAACTTTAGAGAAGGCGCATCTTTAAATGAAAACCGTGGTAATCTTGTGTTCATACCAGTGCTGAGCAGTTCTGACAAAGTTCATCTGCAGCCTAAGGAGCTTCCAGAGCACAGCAATAAGGTATAGTCCCTAAAGCAGGGACAGTCCTCACATAGAACTGTTAAATAGAATATGTGTTTCCTCCCATTTCACACCCTGTCTCTCCCAGTTTATACTGCTTGGCTCACTTGCTGCTTTCAGCTTCTTGGAAAGATGAGATGAAGAGTACTGCCTTACTACTTCTTATTTCAGAACTTCTGGATGCTACAAGAATCTTGTTGACTGGTGACAGACCAGTTCAAAAGAGTTCATTTAGCTCCCAGCACCTCTAGAGCTCTGGCACATGAGCTCCAAGCTCAAGACCTTCTACCCAGTTTATCTGCTTCACAGTATGACAAAACCCCAGCAGAAGGCAGCCAGTTACCCTGTCTGGACACTGAAGGCAGTAGCTTACATAGAGGGCAGGTAAGGACTGGATTCTCAGATAAGTTCCAGAAGTGCATGCCTGAATGCTGGAGTAGACGGATTAGCACAGAATACAAAAATTTGAGAAAAAAACAACAGTATTCAGATCATAATTTTATTTTTATGTCAAATGTGATCTATCCAAGTAAGGAATAGCCTCACTGCCCACGTGCTTTAATATAATAATAATTATAAAATAGTGTTTGTTTAATGGGTTACTTTATTCTACACTTAGTTCCTTATCCAGTATTCTAGTACAATGGTCCATGACAGTTTACTGGAGATTTTTTTTTTTTTTTAAATTAATGTTTGAAATAGTTTTCTTCAGAAGCATCCAGATTTGCATTTTTATTTAAGTTGCAGAATCTCCATTCTCACTTTCTAGGCTTTTTAAAAAGAGCAGATTAGTTACTCATATTGCAAACCCTCATAAAACAATCAATACAAATAACAGAAAAACCTCAAAAGAAAAAGATGAAATAGTATGCTTTTGGCATCACTTTGTCCCCTACTCACTTTTGCAATGACAACTGAAGAGAAAAAAGATCAGACCTACACACAAAAGTGTGCCAAAGAGCTGGAAGCCCTAGCTCAGATGGCTAGAATGTGAGGCATTTCCTCTACTAGAGTATGTGACTGTATCTGCTAGCCAAAGGTCAAAAGCAGATTTAAGTTTCCAGGTTTATTTTTTTATATTTTACGAATCAATAAAACGTTTTCTTTGCCTGTTATATGCCAATGCCAAACATGTTTAACATTTAACATATTAATTCATTCCTTTACACAAGTTGAGAGTCTAACATATGTATCTGACAAGTCATTTAAATTCCAGCACCTTAAATTATGTAGATTGGTTTGTCACTATGACAACAACTTTTACGTGTCTGTAGAAAGTTGATCATACAAAAGTACTGGATGTTCTCCTTCTAGCAGGAGTTAAGAGTTAATGAAAGCTTTGCTTCTTCTGGACAGAAGGGTGGAATTTACATCTGTTAACATAAGATGATGTAACATATGATTCCACATGAGCTCTTTAATGCACATATATTTATTTCATGAATGAAGAAGGAAGTTTTCTTGGATTTAAGCGAGGTTGCATGGTTGTGGTTTTGGTGGTTTTTTTTTTTTTTTGGTTTTGTTTTTTAAACTTACAACACTTGAGGGGAATCTAGAACAAAAGACGGCAATGCACTGGGAAGGAGGGAGCAGAGCTATTACTCTTCTATGCTGAGGCTAAGAAAGTCTTTTTTTTTTTTTTTTTTTTTTTTTTTGAGACATTCACTCAATCTTGTGGTCAGTGCTTCACTCATAAATATGCACTTTTTCTTCGAGTATTTGTGTAGAAGATTCCTTCAGCAGTAACCAGGAACACAGATGTGCCCAAGATACAGCCACAGTGAGCAGATAGATACCCTAGAATTTGGAGTGCAGATATTTTATTTTTAAATATCCACAGAGGGCACACATGTGCCATCTACATTCAGGTTCAGCCTGTAAAGATACCAGCCTGAGTACCATTTCATTGCAACGTCACAAGGGAAAGGTACAACTGAATCCTAGGAGGCCCATTACAATTAAGTAATTTCCATACTCTTAACTGCACATTTGGATGTAGTTAATACTGTGAAATAAACCTGTTAATACTCTTGATGAAGACAAAAAAAAAGCGTTACAAGAAATTTCTAAGATGATCTTATAAAGATTTTTTTCCTCCAGTTTGAGAGGAAAGGTGTGTGCAATCAAGCAACGCTTGCTTATGCTGACCCCTGAAGTGCACAGTAACAAGCAAATGAGTGGTGAGCTCAGAACAAAACTTAATGCCTACATCATCAGATCAGTCTGTCAGTATCAGTTTACAGCTGGTTAGATTGAAGTACTCATGCCTACAGGGAAACAAGAAATTGGTTTGCACCCCTCCTCCCCTCAACCTTTTCTAAAAGGAGAGCACAGATTATAGATTTGTCACATAGCATCAACTAATAACCCAGAGAAGAAAGGTTAGCAATGCAGAAAAAAATTGAAATTATTCTGTCCATCCCCACAGGCAGATAAGAAAAGTAGCAAGACATAGATCAATAGGGATTCTGGTAAGAGTTTTAATTGTTACAGCAGTAGAGCTGTTATCTGAAGGTGTAACTCTATCAGAAAAACAATCATATCCAGGAATACAATGGCAGATATTTAAAGTGAGTCACATTGTACACCCAAAAAAGGCTAGCCAACCAAGCAGGTATGAGTGCTCTAAAGCACAACCTCAAGATTAATCCACAACAATATCCAACTTGACAATTGCTTTTGAGTGTTTATTACACTGCAGTCTTTTACACACTTCGTCTGTGTCCAGAAACAAGCTAAAGCTTCTTTTCCTTCAGATTAGCACTCTGCTGATGGTGGAGCTGAGAGGAACCCTAGCTTAATGAGGAGGAGGTCAGCTAGAGCCCAGAAATGTGATCAGCAATAGATAAATCTCCTCTGCATTTACCCACACACAAAAGCAACAGTGAGAAGGCAAGTCTTGTCCCACATCAAATAAAGTAACACAAAGAATACCTTAAATATTATTAATGTTAAAAAAAAACATTAAAAAAACCCACCATTTTTGGAAGGGGAATCATTTTACTTTTCTTATTCTATTCACAATTGCAAATAATAATCCTTTTGCTTTCTTACTGAGCAAGATGTTGACTTTTACATAATATTTGATAAAGACATCTATTACTGCATTAATTAGCAAGTGCTTTTATATATGGGGGAAGAAGCATTTCATCTTCTAGCAATAAACAGAGATAAAGACAGGCTCACATTTTTGAAATGTTTAAGTTGAAAAGCATTCACTAAGTTCTCAAGCATCTTGAAAATGGTGCAGCTGGAACAGCTACATGAATATCCTTATTCTGCTTAGTTGCTGGGGAAAACCAAGTTTATTAACCATCCTCTATCTGTGGGATGTTCTGAAATAGAGCAAATGGAAGTTTTCCAGAAACACTGCCTTTTTTCTCCTTTCCCCTTCTACCTTCAACCCTCTGCAAAGGATTATTTTAACTTTGCTGAAATATCCCCAGAAATGAACCAGTTCTTAGTATCTTGCCTAGACTCTAGTCTCCATCCATAAATTCTATAAAAGACAGTTTTACTGGTATATTTTAATTCATTGCATATTGAAGTCTGTTTCATGCTGCGGACGCTGCAAAAATATTGATAATTTTTTTAATTACTATTATTTCTTCTTTCATTAGAATAGTCTTCATGAAATAATGAAAGGTGTAAATTTAGAGACAGAATTGAAATACTTTGTCACCATGCTAACACAACTGTTCAGAAGTTACAAGTGTTCATATAAAGTACTTTAAGAAAAAAAGAAAAGGGAAAACTATGAAGTCTACTAGATGCGATCAAACAAAAGAACCATTACTATTTAACCAAAAATAGTTTATTAGTTACAGTGACATAATTATTGTCATATTGACCAGTCACTGATACGAACTACAAGCACTGGATATGCTCATCCAACACTTGCTTATCTCAATTGGTATCAACGGACCACACATCCAAACAAGATTTGCCCTATCAGAACAAGACTTATGACCCAGCACACCAAGTGCCACAGGAATACAGCTTTCTACTAGCATCAATATTAGGATAATGTTTACAGACCATTTAATTCCAGACCTTTGCTCAGGTCTCTTCTGTCACACAGAGAATTTTTGATCCTTAAAAAAAATATATATATATCAACACTGCATCTGGAAGTGCTCTGCCAATGGTCACCTGCTGCATTTTCACTCTATTCCCCAACTTTAACAGAAATTAAGGTCAAGCATTCTTTAAAACCTGTAGCTTGCCACTACAGTTAAGATAGACGTCTTTCAGCACAGCCTACTCACCAGCAAGGGAAGGAACATTTAGAAGGCACTGAAAGCAAGATCCTATCTGCTGTAAGATTTGTCCTGTTCTTTTTCTCCCCTTATAGAGGATTCAGATTCAATGTATTACATTGTATTCGGCTTCAGATGAAAGCAGGTAAGCATCTGAAACAGAAGAGCGCAAGACAGGTACTGCTTTGTCTCTAGGAGCAGTGCTTTGACCATAAACACCTGATAGCCAGCTTTTTTTTGTTTTTTACTGCACTATACTGTGTCATACTGTCCAAGGCTATAGCCTACAATTAATGTTATCCTTCTGTTCACAATAATCATGTAAACTAAGAAAAGAAGAAAGAAAGAAGAAAACTAAAGTGTAACATATTAATGATCTGGTATCTTTTCCATGAATTTTACATACTCAAAGAATTTGGATGTAGAAAAAGAAAAGGCAAGAGTAGCACCATATGAGCAGGTCTAGCACAGAAAGAAAATAAGCTCAGTTCCTAGAAACAACATATATTTATATTACAATTTACATTTACAATGAGCCATTTACACAATGCTAACATCCCTATGTTTTTGTTCTTGTTTTTAAGTAAGCTGCCCAAGAGACTGTTTCTTCAGTTTCCTTTCCTAAGAGTTTATGCAATACAGCCTTTCCTCACTACTACGCACAGCATTATCCAAAATTGGGCTTAATTAAGTTGTAAGAGTCCAGACAAATACAGAAATATCAAAAGCAGAAACTGACTTTGATATGTCTGTGAATCTTCCAGAAGGGATTCTTAAGGTTAATTTGAAATTTCACAGAACAGATATTCACTATGTGACAAATCGTTAGAAATAGGACAAGCAAATAAATAAAGTAGAAAAAGATCATGCTTCATCTGGGAGCAGTTCTCTGACGAATCAGAATCAAGAAAGGTGAAGTCCTGCAAATTTAACACTCTTCAGTTATGCTGTTAAGTCAACTCACTGCCAGATGTCTCACTTTCATAAGATCCTTCATGAGTTAGTTTTCACTTCTCTCCCCCATCCAGTTTCCAATCCCCTTCAGGGGAAAGGAGGAAACTTATGTCAATATTCTTAATTTGCATTATTTCCATATCAAACATTTATTCTTTCTATATCCATGTATTCAGGAGAGGAAAAATAAAAGCTATGCTGCAATTTTCCTTTACTTTTTACATGAAATTTTGCCTTTGGATGCATTTACTTGGCTCTCATAAGCACATTCAAAGGTAAAATTTGGACCTTTGCCGCAATCACATTCCTTATTGCAAATACATGCCAACCTTCAAAGTTCAGTTATTTGAGTAAAAACATGCATTAATTGTTATGCGAGAGGAGTGGAAAGGATATCAGATTAAACACATCTGAAAGTATTTCACTCCCCTCCATGCCTAACAGTTCAGCAAAAAAGCTGGATTTACTCTATTCTGTTTTTTAAAGGTAACCATCAGCTATGAAGACCACAGAAGTGAAGTTTAACACAAAACTCACACTTAAGAACCAAACAAGCATTTCGGATAAAATTACCTTCTCATATTTGTTATTCCAAGACTGGTCTGACAGGTATTGCAACATTTGCAGGTATAAAGTTATTCAGTTACATGCAAAAAATAATGGAATGCAAGGAGTATGTTGCAATGAACAAGCTTAAAAAAGATACCAGCAACTTAAAAGCTTTCTCCTTTCACCTACGAAGGACAGCAGAGAACGGCTTGGGAAGGCACAAGCCAAGTAACTGAGAGAAACTTTTAAAATAGGAGTTTCAGTAACAGGAGATTTTACATGCAGAGATGCAAGAGAAGGTATTCTTTTACTGAAAACATTAATCACATATTCCATCAGAAGACCACACAAGTTTTATCCACCATACTGTTTGTGAAAAGATTGGGTTTAACCTTTTCACGTAAAAGTTTCTCACTTCATACCAAACTGTGCAAAAACAGATGATTTATTTCTGCTCTCAAAGTTCAAGTTAACACTGACATAACTAAAAAAAAAAAAAAAAAAATCACCACCTTTGCTAACACAAATGGCATTTATGCTCTCGAGGACTCAAGAGTACCTCTGTCTTTGGATAAATCCAGGTATTGGCATGACACAAACACTGCTGCCAAACAATTTTGAATAAGCAGGCTAGCATCAGGAAGTTTCTCATCTTTGAGGTAATGAGCAGACTGACATCTTCAGTAAACCCTGGTGAAAAGATCTGAGCCTAGGGCATCATTGCAAGACTACATGCCTTTGATCCATGACTTCTGGCCCCCCCCCACTTCCTAAAGGAAGGGGAAATAGCTACTTCAAAATCAAACATTTTTTAGAGAGCAAGAATTGCCACCATTTCCTCTGATGAAGGAAAGCAGCAAAGCATGTTCCCTTTCCATGGCTACTTAACAAGAATGCAGATCCTGAACCGCTTGTGGGAGAACAGGAACAGACTCAAGAATATCCTCAAGTTTCTGTTCTTTATAGCTTTCCTAGACTATTTAAATTCCTGCCAGAGCCTGGCATAGAGAAAGAAAAACAAATCTCAGAACTGAAACAGTCTTAGAAATTACTGAGACCAGATCACTCCAGGCAATGACTTTCCAGTGGCTCTTCAAGGTTCAAGGAAAAGTTTCAAGATTATTTCACTGGCACTAAACAGCAAGCTTTCAATGCTGCAACACATACAAACACCCTGCAATCCTGAAGAGTAAAATTACCTTCGCTTTCACTCTTCAACCACAATCTCCAGTCTCTCACATAAAATTTAAGATCTGATTCTTCTGCACTACTGCCTACAGTTAAGTTTTAGCAGATTGTAGCTGCAAGAATATGTACATGCAATTAGACTTCTGCCTGTGACTAAGCAGACAGATGGCATCTCAGTACTTTCCATCCTCAAGCCATATTATCCACAGTCCACCTCAGTGGTTGTAGTTCAATTGAACTGCCATCATTAGCAATCTCTTGAATAGTAACAAGCCTTGTACACCCAAGAACACAGGATTTCCTGAACCACATCAGAGCAGGCACTAGTCAAGAAAAAAAAGCAAATCCTAAAAAATAATAAAGCAAGGAAAAGCACGACGCAACATGGATCTACTATTATTTAGTTATGTGATAGCTTTCCCAGACAATTCTTTTCTAGCTCAAAATGTGTGGACTTCCTCATAATAGAATGGTTCATGACTTCTATTAAATCTTTCATACGGAAAGTCACTGACTGCCCATATAGAAAAGGCAGCACTTTAAGCCTGAAACAAGGTTGGGAGACCTCTGTGCACTTTCGTACTTTCTGTTATGTGTTAATTGAAGAGAAAGTATCAAATCTTTGAACAGTTACAGTATGCCTACACTGAGATCAGCAATAAATTATCTACCAAGTTCTACTACAAAACCAGTTCTTTCAGATGTATTCAATGCTACTGTTTTCCAGAAAAACAAAGGCACAGAGCAGGCACAGCCTTCTTCAGTACCTGTATTATTGAGAACCTAGAGTATCCTCTTAGGATGTTCTTGCATGTCAACACCATCACCCCTACTGAAGTTACACGCATATACTTGGGAAATGCTCTGTCAGTGCAGGACAGAGCAAGTCCTCAGGACACAGAATAAAGAACATCACTTTTTGACCCTGTCAGTAACATTAAGCAACACAAGGCTGAAGCCCATGCAGCTTGACTTAGGGAAGGAAGGACAGATGCACAAATCACATCATCAAGCACAATAACTTTGAGTGAACTGGGGAGTAAGCCGTATGAAATAGGTAGGCAAGGAAAAAGAAAAGAGAAGGCATGGCAAGGTGGAGGTAGAAGAAAAAAAAAATGAGGTGATCAAGAAGGCAGACAAACACAAACTGGTAGGAGAAAAAAGAATCTTACATAAAGCAAATGAAAAAACTTTGAGTTAGTTGAATATGCAACATGCAACAAGCCCAGAAGGAAAGACCACACCAGCTAAAATAAAATGACAAGAGGAACACTTGAATGGAAGAATGCAAATACGAAAAACAGGAAATTAAAGTAAATGGCAAAGTCCTGACCTCTAGCACATGCCTTTTCATATCTGGAAAGGGGACTCCTGACTTTGGCTCATTGTTAGTTGACTGAGAATATTTATGAAATAGATTAAATATATACAGGCAATTTTGCCTTTTGATTAACTGTACAGGTTGACATAACTGGCAACCACAACTAATGGCACACTGGCCTCAGTATCTCCTGTGCATGGATCCATGTACACGTGGTGCCATTGGAACAGCCTAACTTCACACTCCATTTTTTCTTCCAAAAAAATTAATATATTAATGCAAAAATAAAAATAAAGGAAAAAAAAAAAAGTCACACAACTAATTTCAGTAAGAACATGCAAATCACACTGCACACCACTGGCCTCTGTGATGCCCTTATATCAGCTGCTCAGGAAGCTGACAGAAAGGACCTCTATCAAACAAGTTAATACCGTCCAAGATTTAAATTGCACAGTTAAGACTAAATTAATGCAGTTACTTGAACCAGAGTTTATCTAGATGGGATGTGCAATACAAACCATTCTTAACTGCCTAGTAACTATCCTCAACAGAGCAGAAAGAAAATGGAAGCAGCTAGTTTCTACTTTTAGCACTTTTCTTCTGTGAGCTCTCTTCAGGAACTGCGATTATGGTATATCCATCATTCAAGTACTTGACTTGTGAGTTTTTAATCACACTATCTTTAATGGTCTGTAGGAGATATGGTGAAGCGAAGAAAGTTAGACTTCAAATACTTAGTCCCATTTTTTGTGACAGATTGTTAATCGTGGTATTTCAACACCTGAATGACCAGCTTCATTTCTTCATGTTATTTATCTTCAACAGACAAGCCAAAATACAGAAATACACATTAGTGCTTCAAGAAAATCTTAGTTGGACATACATAACAGATCTTACGAACCATTCATTTTTACATCATCCTACAGTTATGGCTCAGCTTGCCTTGAAGGAACTGAGGTTTCTCAATTTTAACATGCTCAGAGCTCTCAGGTTTGCACACAACCTAAACCATGTTTCAGGTTGACTTTCCAAATGGCTGAATTCAACTATTAGACTTCAAACTTTGAAAGCTTGAAAACTCAGACAGCAAACACTGTATCTGACACATCAAGATGGCTATCCCATTTCATTCAATAGACATGGCTTGCTTAGCAAAAATGCACGTGGCAAGTACAAGCGAGTAAAAAGAGTTTGTAAGCTAATGGAAAGGAAGAAGAACAAGACAAAGCATTTAATCACAGAAATAAGAAATAAGTAGTAACACATTTAAAGAAACAACATCCATAAGCAGTAAAGCATTCAACCTCTAATCGTAGCTTAAGAACTCTACTCCCATGAACACTACGGAGTATCTCCTTGCTGCATGTATATTTAGAGAGAAGGGATAACATTAACAGTGCAGAACACAGTAGGCAGATTTGACTGATTATGAGTATCATATGCAGACAAATTAATGCTATGCTTTGAAGGAAAAAAAAACAAGTGTATAAGTTAGTGTCAATGCATAGGAAAAGATCTCCTTCCTGTCCAAATAATGTTAAGTTTGAATGAAAATATTATTTAAAATGGTAGTTAAAAAAAGCAAGCTACCATGCTTGGAGCAGTATGTTTTGACATTGTAGGAATTAACTTAATTGAAATCCACTGGAAATTTATCCAAGAAAATGAAAAGAATCTGAAATGTGGAAAGCAAATTAAAAATCAGTAGTCTCCTTTTTTATTTTAGCAGCATCTGAGCTTGCTGTAGCACTAACATTTGTATCTGCCAAATGTGTTTTTGTGAGAAGCGAAGTATTATTTCAACACAAATATATTCATTGGAATTGGCTTTATTTTACTGTCCTATTACTAATACTTGCTGAATGATGATTTCTTCCCATCTACTGAGGAATACAGATGGCTTTAACTTCAAGCAATTCTCAGTGATCGGGGTTTAACAGGGAGGATGTAAATGCAAATTCACCTTTTTATGCAAAAGCTGAATCACAACACTCAAGTTATACCTGCAAGATTTTTAGCGTTCCAGTGGTACTGCAGCACACTTGCCAAGCCCATCATTCTTTTTAGAAATGGGAAATTAGCTAAAACAAGAGGTTTCTGAGAGCAAGCTACTCAAAGAATCAACCTTCTTTTTCTATGCCAATTTACAAAATAAATCATTTTCTTCACTCTGCAAAAAGGCACCCTGAACAGATTCTCTTAGCCAGTTAAACGCACAATGAGTTGTTATGCTAGAAAAAGTTCTAATGAACCTCTACAAAATTAATCACACATTGACAAGTAAAAAAGAAAGCAGCCGGTAAGGTTACTTAGGAACATATATGCTACTGCCCACTACTTCAGCAAGGATAGAAGGCCTACACTACTTGTGCTTCTCTTATTTCTCTACAAAAACAAACAAAAAGCCACTAACCAAACAAACAAGAGCATTTGTACCCCTTCAGGGATCAACAGCACAAATGATGATAATGAACATGTTTCTGCCAGCTATGTTTTTCTTACAAGATCATCTTGTCACATAAGAACGCGATGACATCAGATCACATTCTCGTAACTCAAAAGATAGCATCTTTAAATATGACTAGTATCCTTATAAGTACATTTACTTTTGCATGTGATGTTAAACTTCACTTTAAGACAGACTCACTAAGCAGGTTCATACCACCAATCAGCTTTTGCATGTTCCCAGACGCACTGGGAAACAGACAATAATTACAGCATTACAGAAAGGACCTGAGATCAAACCTTGGACAAAACAGTCCTAAAAATACATCACGTGAATTGTATTACAACTGGACATGTCTGAGCCATCTCACTTTCTGTTCAACAACAATCATACATCATGTACATGTACAGCAGCATAAACATGCGCCACCTAATACAATTTCAAAGGAACACAAAACAGAGGAGTACTAGCAATAAAGTAATGCTGCATTATGTAATCTTAAAGAAAATAGCAATTCATGCATACACAAAAATACAACTGTAATCAACAACTTCTACTTCTTGTTTTACACCTTTGCTATTAAGATCTCTGGCACTCCTCAGTGCTTCTAAAAAGAGTTTTTGCACACTGCCCAACAGCCAAAAATCCAGAAAGGTAGCTACCACAAACCGTATGCTCATGTAGAGAATGTTCACAGGTTTTAAGATTGAAACCATCACAACACACACAAAACACAAATCATTAGTTTCTTCATTCTAAAATTTAAGCATTTGGAAGGCTAAGATTGCTAAGTTGTCTCTTTCTGAAAAGCAAATAATTGCCTTCTGAAAAACAGAAGGCGACAGGTATCTGACACTACCAAAGTCATCCTAAAAAAGAATATTAACCCGATTCCAGCTTTCAATCAAACACATGGAACGATTAACTCAGAATTACTGATGATGACTCCTTACCTTCAATCCTTTTCAAGGCTGACAGGCAAGTATCCCGACTTGGAAACTCAAATGGATTATTACAGGTCCGAATAGTGTCACATTCACATTTCCCGTTGATTATGTTACAACCTGTTATAAGGTTTTCATTGCATGGCTCAAATCCAAGGAGCTGGTCATCATCCCAGTTTTCATCTAAAATAAACAAGCAGAAAAACTTGCTATTGATTTCAGTTACAGTATATAAATTCAGCTGCTTTGGGGTCAGGTGCAATTCATTTCAAATTTAACATTGAGCTAAACAAGATAAGACTCCAAAAGAATGGATTAATCTAAACGATAAGATTTGCCAAATACTGTGCTTCACAGCTGTTCTACTGCCCATTTTGCCCCAGTTACTGGCATTGTTTACTTCAATCAGCATGAAGAACTGTCACGTTTCGAGGAAAAGCATAGCTGTAGTACAAATGAGTAAACAAAATAACTTCTACAGATACTTGAAGCTGTATTTATCATGGAAGTGAGAATGTTGGAGAGAACCTGCAGCTGTTAGAGAATTCAACAGTAAGTTAGAAAGAGAGCATAATTAAACAAGTTTTAAAAATACATCACATAGAATTCACTCCACAGAGATGACTTTTTACTTCAAAAATACTGCAAGATGTCAGGCCTTTGATTTTGTAATATGACCAAAAGTGAGTTTCCCAACACCCCTGAACAACCATTATCATTCCAGGAGAATTGTTCAAGCACATTCTGCTCCTTGCTGTCAAGTGAAAGGGGAATGTACCAGGGCTAGAATGCATCTCTTTGATCTTTCTAATGAGTCTGATGTATCTGTTAATTCTCATGTTTCTATTGTACAGTTGTCCATTACTTCTCCGGTTACATGCAGTGAGACTATTTTCCCTTCTCCAAAATGGAGTTTTTTCTCTCCACAACTCTGCTGTGACTGCAGGTTCCACAAAATCTCAGTTCCTTAGATCAACAGTACATACAGCAACATTCAACAGACTAAAAAAACTTAAGCAAGACATATACTTCTAGGCATGAGGTATTTTTAGCTGTTGCACGCTAGATCATTTTCCAACCTGCCCAGTGTACCAAATCAAGTACTATAAAATAGTTATAAAAATGCTCTGCTGACTTCTAGATGCATCCCATAGTCCTGAGGGAATTAGCTAATGTAGCCACCAAGCCACAAATATCAATGATATTTGAAAAGTCATGCCAATCAGATGAAGTCCCCGGTGACTGGAAAAAAGGTAACATCACACCCATTTTAAAAAAGGATGATTTCGGGAAATACCAGCCTATCAGTCTCACCTCTGTGCCTGGGAAGATCAAGGAGCAAGTCCTCCTAAAAGCTATTTTAAGGCACATGGAAGGCAGGGAGCTGATACAGGAGAACCAGCATGGCTTCACCAAAGACAAATCCTGCTTGACCAACCATGCGGCCTTCTACGATGGTGTCACTGCATCAATGGAAAAGGAAAGAGCCCCTAATGTCATTTATCTCAACTTCAGTAAGGCCTTTTAGTACAGTATCCCACAACATCCTTCTCCCCAAATTGGAAAGACATAGATTTGATGGAAAGACTGTTTGATGGACAAAGAACTGGCTGCAGGACAAAGTCCAGAGAGTAGTGGTTAATGACTCAATGTCTGGATGGAGATTGGTGATGAATGGTGACCACCAGGTATCAATGCTGGAACTGATACTGCTTCATATCTTCATCAATGGCACACTCAGCAGGTTTGCTAATGACATCAAATTGTGGGGTGCAGTCAACACACCAGAGGGACAAGATGCCATCCAGAGGCACCTAGGCAGGCTTGAGCAGTGATCCCAGGTGAACCTCAAGGGATTCAACAAGTCCAAATCCAAGGTCTTGCATGTGGGTGGATGCAACCCTCACTACCAATAGAAACTGGGGGATGAGAGGATTGAGCGCAGCCCTACCAAAAAAGACCTGTGAGTACTGGTGGATGGGAAGCTGGACATGAGCCAGCAACATGCCCTTACAGCTCATAAAACCAACTGCATTCTGGGCTGCATCAAAAGAAGTTTGTCCAGCAGATTGTGGGAAGGGATCCTCCTACTCTACCATGCACTGGTGAGGCCTCACCTGGAGTACTGCATCCAGATATGGAGTCCTCAGTACAGGAGAGACACAGACCTGTTGGAGCACGTCCAGAGGAGGGCCACAAAAATAATCCACAGAATGGAACAACTTCTCCTACAGGACAGGCTGAGAGACCTGGGGCTGTTCAGCCTAAGAGAAGAGAAGGCCCCAGTGTGACCTCAGAGCAGCCTTTCAGTATCTAAAGGGGAACTACAGAAAAGAAGGGGACACTGTGTAGCAGGGTCTGTGGTGACAGAACAAGGGGAAATGGTTTCAAGCTCAAAGAGGGTACATTTAGGTTGGATATAAGGAAAAATAGTCTTTTACAGTGAAGGTGCTGGAAGAGGCTGCCCAGAGACATGGTTGATGTCCCCTCCCTGGAGACTTTCAAGGGGAGGCTGGATCAGGCCCTGGGCCCCTGTTCATTGCAGGGGAGTTGGACTAGATGGCCTTCAGAGGTCTCTTCCAACTCAAAGGATTCTACGATTCTAAAACATCAATCTACAATCTACAGCAGCTTTCACCTTGCAGTTTCTAGTAGTTCACCTCAGATTTATATACTATCAACAAACAAGTTTTCAACAGGGATCCTGCTAAGAAACACTTTAAAAAAGCCAAAACATCTTCCAGCTACACAGCATTGCTGTTGCTCAGGTTTGTTTAAAAATAAGACAGGGATTGAAGTATACAGTTTCAAATATTCCCTGCTTGCAAGATTTAGAACTTTTCATGCTAAAACAGAGTTATTTTGGAGAAGTAAATGACAAAATAATCTATCTATACTGGCAAGAAAATCCCTGCAGAGCACTCCTCTATTTTAATGAAAGAAGGGGCAAACACAGCATTGTCTAAGTGAACAAGCTGCATGGCAACACATGCAATGACACAGATGGTTGTGCTGCCATGTTTCTGTTCAGAACACATCACTCCAGATTCTGACCCTAGGAGCATGTGGAAAGCAGAGACCCAGACATGTTTGGGTACCACAGTCAAACAAGCAGGCATGCTGAACAGGCTGGGCACTCAGCTGACTCCAGAGTGTAGCAGCTGCTTTTGGACCAGATGCTGAGCACTAGCCATGCCATCAGGCAAAACTGCTGACCCAGGCACTGTTGACAGAGAGGGAAGCATTAGTTCTTATCTACACTTATGCATTGTTCAGAAGGAACATATGTCCTCAGCTGACTCATGCCCCCTCCCTACGCAGTTCCACTGACAAGAAGAAATGAAGACTTGCAGGGTTAATAGATTCCTGTTAAGCAATTCTTAGTCCCAGATATCCTGTAAGCTACACCTTAGAGTGAGCATCAAAAGCTGCCCTTTACCACAGCAGACTGCAGCCAAACATGAACTGTTTTATCATTCAGCAGTCTGACACTGAACCAAAGCTTAAAAACTGATAGCAAATACATACGCTGAAGCGGATGTGTAAATTCTGCTCAGAGAGATTTGCAGAATATCAGTCAACTTTCTGTTTGGGGAAGAACAAATAAAAAGCAACAACAAAAAAAATCCCACACCTCCACTAAACCAATACCTGGAAACCACAAAGAGTTAAAAAAACAAAAACACCACCAAACAGTTAAAGCTAAGTACAGTAGGTGATCTAGAGAGAGCATCACAGCTGATTCTCACCAGCATGTTTCTCCCTCTATATCCAGCTGCTTATTATTTGTTAAGTCAGCAGAACACCTTTCTGACAGAGAACACTAAATAAATAACCAAGTCAATTTTAGAAATGAAGGAGAGAGCATCCATGGGAATCTCATGGCTGTTTTACTCCATAAAAATAGCCACGGAAGAGTAGTCATTAACTCCAGGAAGTAATTTATTAAGTTGACCAATCATCCCACAGAGCAAGCGTATCAATAAAAGTCAAAGGAAGCACAGAAGTTCACAAAGAGAAACTACTGAAATTCTTTCAAAGGAAGGTGCAGATTCAGTAGTTTCTGGGATGCTTGCATGATTATGAGGCCAGGGAAAAAAAAAACACAGGGAATTTTGAGAACAATAATATATCCTGTTTTTGATAAGCCGGAATACAGCTTGGACAATTTGTATGTTACAAATCACAGCAGTAATCCACGTAACAAGAACAAAAGAGGCAATAGCTGTACTTTAAAATTCAGCGTGCCAAATTCTGTACCAGACCACAACATCATCCAGATCAGACTGTTTAACGGTCTTAACAAAAAGAATTTCTCTAATTGTTTGCTGAACCATTCCCTCTTTCTGACACACAGGATCTCATCCTCTGCCCATTTGTAGATCAGGAGCCCAGACTCCCACCAAGGTACAGCCAGCTGTACTCATGACTGCTGGGCCTCTAATGCTCAGCTCCCTGAGCTACTCTCTCCCACCAGACTGTGGAAATCAGTCCAGTGCAGATAGATGGGGCACAATGTTATTATGTGTTTTTATGTATTTTATTATAAAGTTAATGCTGTTACTACAATAACAGCACACTTCTTGCTTTTCAAACAATCCAGTTCGTGGCATTTGTGAATTTTTGCGCTATAGCATTTCAGCAATCAATTTTTCAGATAAGAACAGAAGCTGCAAGCAGTCCCTATTATGCAACAGCTGCTTGCCCCTGGTGAGAAGGGACTCACCTATGAAAGGAGTGGAAAGCAGAGCAGTCCCCTACTCACAAATGACCTTTTTGATGCAGATGCATCAGAAACCCTCAAACTATCCACAGTATTATCTGATTTCCATTACAGACGTTTGATATCTGCCAACTCTCATGGATTTTCAGGAGGAAGCAGAAAAGCATACACACAAAGTGCCTGGCCCAGTCCTAGCTGTACTTAAGTCATCAATACCACACCCCTCAAAAATGAGCTCAATAGTCTTTAAAAGCATAGAAGAGAAATGCCCAAGAAATACTTGCAGACAACACCTGACGTAATTACTCATGAACCAAGGTATTTTTCATTACTGCAAGCGAATACTAAGAAGTCAGATCCATATAGGAAAAACATAAACCCAGTGTTAGCTTAAGCATCTCCTAGCAGACTGCTTTTCACACATTTCAGTTGAGAAATGTGGCTTCCATCAATGCAGTAGCAAATGTGTAAGAAAGAAAAAAAGCTTACTGTAGTTTAGTAAATCTATGCAAGCATAAGACTTCTTTCCCTAGTTGATTTTGTAATTCCAAGAACAGAAGCAGAAGTTAAAGATTCTGTTAAGCGATTCCCTAATTATCAGTTAGAATAAATCCACATAAGTCACACCAGTGTAGGCAGAACAAAATTCCTTGGAATAAATCATATCGTCACATGAAAGCACTTGCATGAACTAGAAGGCCCAAATCCAGTGTCTTACTTTGATTTGAAACATAAGTTACTTGAGGTAAAAGCATTTAATGCTGTTTGATGCACATACATGGCAGTCCATCACAGCATGTTCCTCCTCTACACGTCAGATACAAAACCACATCTTGAACAAAGTCTGGTACCTGTGAACCATGAATCCTCACTCCTACTATTCCCAAAGTCCTGCAGGTTACTCCAAAAAAATAAGTTTGTACACGCTAATGATTCTGAAACCTGGGACGACTCAGAAGCAGTGTGCAGCATGCATTTTCCTGTGTGCTCTCTTTAACTGCCTCTGTGGTTTTCTTTTCATGCAAAAGCTCTTTCATGCATACTTCTAAGAAACATGGATAATTTGAGGGGAAAAAAAAGTGAACTGATCTATAACCATTTCTGAATACATCTCCATTTGGCTGAAGTCACAACTAGAATTGACAAAATCCAAATAAAACAATTAGAGCTTCTCAAACCCCAGTATGTATTATCTACTATTTCACTTCTGGGACTCACACACAAACAAATATATTTAGGTTTTACATTCTTGAGCTTTTAGAAACAGTCCAGCTGAAAAGCAGCCCAAAATTAAATGGTTGTTTTTCATCCCGACTGATCTGAGTTTAGCTGCAATTTCCACCACCTCATTGTGCTGGCATGGTCAGGTAGGAGCAAGAAAAGGAAAAGACCACTCTTTTCAGCAGTCCTGAGTTTACACTGGATTGCTGTTGTACAGCCAACTCAACTGTCTTTCACACTCATGCCTAGAAGCAGTTCAAAGGCTCAAAGCAGTCTGCTAACAATAGCTTAAAAGTCACTCTTTCAGATCATTTATATCTACATACAGTTCTTCATTCTTTCCAACTCATTTGGGCAAGCTCTGTTTTCAGACATTAAAATAGTTCTGCATTTACTCAGACCAGAGTAAAGCTTGGACATAATGCTTTCTGAATTCTTCCAAGTGTGCACTCAGAACATAAGGAAGACATGGGAGGGGAAGGATCATATTCATTCCAAACCTTTTTCATTTTCTTCCATCATTCACATAATGATTTGCTTTCTGCAAAGCAAATATTTTCAGCTTGCAAACAATCCAAGTACAGCTCTATGTTACTGAACTACCAAGTCCTGTCTTAGCATGCTTCTAAAGTAGGGAAGAGGATTAAAGCATTAACAAGTTGAGTAAGAGGTCCTTAAACAACAGGTCCAGTCTGGGAAACAACCCAAGAAATATGCCTCAAGTAAGCAGCATTCCACGATTTCTTCCATGCCAAATCCTACATACAGGCACTCACATCACCACATTGCAACAGCTGTTTGCAGAATACAGATTTACTCACAAATAAGTGTGCACAAATACAGAGTAGCTTTTTTTTTTTTTTTTTTTTTTTTTTTTTAAGAACTGGAAGCTGTAATCAGACAAATCCAATGAGTAATCAGGGAGTGTGATAGAGATACAGGGCTTATAATTAGAATACACTGCTCAGTTTAACACATTTGTTTCCAGAAGCATGTAATCACTAAAAACCAACTTGGAGCCTTATTTCTAAATTACATAGTATCTCAATATCGCACCACTGATTACCCCCACGTGTGAAAGATCTCAAAACTGCTACAATTAGAAATATAAGGAAAAGCTCTTTTAAAGACTCCTTCTCCACTGCTTGCTCATGTTGGCTCTCCATCCTTCAAGGTTCAATTACTTCTGCCCACCACAAATCTTCTCTTTCATTTTCTTTGCTTTCTCTTCCTGTCTGGGCATCTACTGAATGACAGCTTTAAAAAAAATAAAAACAACAACAACCAAACCTACATACTAGTCTCCTTCATGCTTTACAGAGATAGCGCATCAACTCAAAACTGCAAGCCATACACTGGAACAGTCACTAATGTAGCACTATTGAGGACAAATACATAAGCATTGTATCCACAATAACCCTTAAGTACACGAGCCCTACTGAATCAAATCCCATCATTTACATTTACCTGTAGCATGCTACTCAACTGTTTCAGGCTTTCTAAAGCATGACAGGTACGTTCTTAAGCTATATAAAGAAGGATCAAAGAGACCACCAGTTACCAGTCTGAAAATGGAAGTCTAAAATCAGATCTAATAGAATCCTCACAAGTCCTGCATTTGAAAGGGGAGAGAATGGATTTCAAGTGACAGAGAAGTCACTTGAAGCTGTTTCCTGAGGCTCTGTCCTCTTGGAAAGGAGGGAAAACTTGCCAAAAGTTTCTCTATCAAACCAGACCCAAGCTCTGATTCTCCATCACTCCACTGCACTATTACACACAAAAGTATTTACAATAAGTGGTATTCATTAAGATGGTATGAGACTCTGAAAACATTCTACAGATTTTCTAAAATTAAAAAAAAAAGAAAAAAAAAGAAAAAAGAAAAAGGAAATACTTCTTGCCAGTAGGCTTTGGCTTCACTTTGAACAGGAAAAGAGAATGATGGAAAGGAAATTCATGTTTTGGAGGAGCTGAACAATAGAAATGACTAATCACCACTAAAGAATGCTTGAAACCCAGCCCCAGACCTTGAAAAGCAGCAGAGGGAAAGGCTAGCCTTGAAGTGAATTTGTGCTTATGTACTGGCGGCAATCCTCTCCCACCTCACAACTTATTCCTTCAATGAAATCATGAGTCAGGGACCAGAGCCGGCAGAATGTTTTGTGGTAAGGCAGACTAACAGTTTTATGATAAGGCACTTTTTCCACCTTTTAGAAGGGTCTGTTCTTCAAGATCAAATCTTCCTGCGGAATGTGTGTTAGCACAAAAGGGCTTTATAAGGTTCCTAATAAAACTTCTAGCTAAAGCTAGAGAAACTATACCATAACACTTAGATAGTTTAGAAAAAACATACTTAAAAGGCTTGTCTTAAATTTGAGCTCCTGCTTCATCCTGTTCAAACTAGAACTTGTATCTCAAGCAATTAATTACATTGCCAATAAAGTGGAAGATTTCCACCACAGCAGCTCTCCACGTGTCTCACGACAGTTATTTCAAACTGAAGAATACAGAAAGTATTTACACAAGCCAGCTTTCCACTCCATTATCAGAAACCCCACGAGAAGCCACGAGGAAAGTAAAGAAACAAATGGAAGTGCATAGTGAAGCACATGACTTGGCCAGCCATTTTAATAGTCAAAGTTTTCCCTTGCCTACTATATTTCAGTCCTCCAGGTTCCCTTTACTCTAGAATAAACAGACAAACAAACAAACAAACAAACAAACAAAAAATCACACAAACAAAATAAAGCCAGTAAAGTTTCACTATTTGGGTTCTTCTAATAAGACTTTGGTATATTTTCAATAACTTCTGCCCAAAAGATGGCTTGAAACAATAGAATTCAAGATGTGAGATCGGACCCCTAGACATTGAAGAACCTGGAATAGAGATTTGCAAATAAGTTGTTTTAATCTTGTGACCAGCACCACGTCTTGTTTGTAAATAGTTGACTGAAAACATTATGCAGTGTACCAGGACTTAATCTGTCAGACAGAGCCTCCGCCAGTACTCTGCTGATTAGAATGAGCATGGACAGCAATGTTTCAGCTGTCCTAGCAGATTTTTCCTTCAGCTCTAGAAAACTAAAAACAAAACAACAGAGAAAAGAAAAAAAAAAAAAGACACTAAAACCTGGAAGAAGCCAGAGGAAACGGCCAAGCCTTTGTGCCTGTTTTCCAAAGGAGGCTGAATTTCCAACGTATTTCCAAGTTGCACACTGTGCCCACATAATTCAGAAGCCAGAATGTAGAGCCATATGTTGCAACTCCATCACAAACAAGCAGCTGACGGACAGTTTGCTGACACTGCTCATCAGAAGCAGAGTGGACAACAGTAGAAAAAGTTTTCTCTAAGATAAATTCTGGAACAGTGCCATGAATAAAGCTGTCTGTATTCAGAAGAACTATTAGAAGAAAGCTGATATTTGAAAACTTTTGTCACTTTTGCCCCCAGATATTAACACAGAGTCACAGAATACCAGAATTACAGAACATTTTGCTAAAGTCACAAAAATTCCCTGGATTTAGAGTTAGTACCAAAAAGGTTTTTCTGAATACTAAATTAGAGATAGACATAAAATTGGCTCTTTCCACCATCAAAGCAGCACATTCTGTGCTAGCACATGGAATACTATCAGGGCAATTATCCAGACACCAAGCTGACCAACAGCATCTCCCTGCTGCTAAGGGTGATGGTATCCTGGGCTTCACTGGAGAAGAGTTGTCAGCAGGTCAAGGAAGGTGAACCTTCTCTTCTGCTCAGCACTGATGAGACCACACCAGATGTGCTGTGACCAGGTCTGGGCTGCCCACTGCAAGAGAGACATGGACACACAAGAGAGAGCCCAGTGAAGGGCCACCTAGATAACAAAAAAGACTGGAGTAGCTTTCTCTGGAGAAGGCTTGGAGGGGATCTCATCAATGTACAGAAATCCCTGAAGAGAGGGTGCAAAGAGGTCAAAGCCAGGTTCTTTTCAGTGGTGCCCAGTGACAGGACATGTAGCAATAGACACAAACTGGAACATAGCAGGAGCCTTTACCCACGGAGATCTTCAGAAGTTTCTTGGACAAGGTCCTAGACAGGCTGCTCTGAGTGGCCCTGCTCGAGCTGGGTGGGGGTTGGAGGTCCAGAGGTCCCCTCCAACCTCAGCCACTCTGAGGAACAGCTTTTCTGGAAGGAGAAACAGACTAAACAAAAACAAAAGCCTGAAGAGAGGAGATGCATATGCTGTAGTACAACCTCCATATTTACTCTATTGCAAGGAAAATATCAGTACCAATGCAGGCTAGACAAAGAACACAGTTTCAGAAGTTTGCCACCATGTGAGAATCCCAGCATGCCTGTGAGCCAGTGCCCTTCTTCCTGTCCCCAGCTACATCCAATTCTGCTTGTTTTCTGGCTGTAAGACACTACACTCTCATTACCTATATGGCATCAACACAATCTGCAAACTCAGAAGTACCTAGAACAACCTGTGAAAACTGCTGGAGAATGAATATTGCCCCTGGCAAAGGTGTGAACTGCTTCTTCCATTCATCTTCATACATGAAGGCTTGCATCCTGCAAACATGGCAAAACTAGTCTGCTTAGATAATTCCCTCAGGGACCACCTTTTAATCATCTGTATGCTTATGTGGAATTTAATCTAGATAGCCTTTATACAAAGTTATCTTCACATCTTAGTTTATATTGGTTTCTCTGTACACACAAGCTTTCTATGTCAGCATTAGTCATTTTCCAAATTATATTCATATACACTAAAGAGCGAAAATGTAATTCTGCAAGGCTGTATAGAACATCTGTCACATAACATCTTGGGCAAAACTCTGAATTCACCATTTCCATGTTTATGTTCCCTGTGGATTAAATGAACTCTCAAATGAAAGCAGTTTGCAAGTCATGAGACATTTCATAGGTCACTTCTGCAAAGTGTTTAGTTTATTAAAACAGAAACACGTGGTTCTTTCTGCATGCCGCTCTACATTTTATTCATTGAGATTAAGGATACTTGTGGGGGCAGTGCAATGAAAGGATGGGAAGCGGCAGGCATTTTTTGAAACATACGGATGGAGTAATTATTGTAAAATATACCTGTCAGTCAAATGACATTCGGGTTGACTAAATACTATGCAAGGAGTTAAATTAAGCAAGTGCTCTTGCATCAGCTAGAGGGTACTTAGAACAGCAAACATGCCTACGGGTACAGAAATTACAAGCAATCATTTCAGTAGTTCTGGCCAACCTATCTAGCAAGTTTGAAGATTCTTTAATAAAAAACAAACCTGTATAAGGATGTCTAGTATGGAATTATATTCTTAAAGGAACTTAAGTGTACAGTAAAACTAGCATTTAACTCTCCATTTCAAATGTATCATAAAAACTAGTCATGCTTTTATTACACAGTTAAAAATGAACTAATTTCAGCTCATTTTCAGTGTTATTTCATACGCTTCTGTTATGCTTTAGAATAGCTTAGCAGAGCAAACAAGGCCTCTTCATCCAAGAGCACCAGAAATTGAAGAAATGTAGAAACAGAGACAAGAAAAGTCATCACAAGAAACGCCTTCAGACTAACCGAACTCCTACACCAGAGATTTTCCCAAGGCTTTCCCGTACTCCAGAAAGACAGAGCTCTGCAAAGCCTGGCTAATGCAGAAGCCAAGGCCAATGTGTTTCTGGAGAGCTCTTGTCTAATTTGGAGGTGGCTTCGGGTCTTCCCTCAAACACAGAGAACAAGAGCAGTCCCTGCACAGAGCTCACAGTTTTTTGATGCCAGAAGGTTTGGCTTTCAGCCAGCTCTGTGCTCCTGACACCTCAACAAACCAACCCAACAGCTCTCCTGGAAAGTCAACAGAAGCTGGAGGTGTTCGAAGCCTCTCAAGGTCACCCTTCAAGAAGTACTCAGCCGTGTCTGGAGAAGCTGATCTAAGAATTATTCTTTACCAAGAACACAACTACAGGAATGTATAATAAATGCAGGAAAGGCATTTACAGACAGCACAATAATGCCACAGGCTGAGCCTTAGAACTACACAAAGACCTGCACACTTAATGCAGTGAGAAGACTGAGCGCTTTCCTCAGCGCTTAGAAGGGTGAAGAAAAGAACTTAAGAATTAATAACAGATTTCATCAGTAAGTGCTGGCTTAACAAAAACAATGGCCATTACTGACAGATTCCATGGAAACTTCTCCATCAGGTGTCACAGAGCTCACTTATGCCGAGTGTTCTTACAATGTTTTTATGTAATACTACTATCAAATTAATAGGCAAGTATTTTTACCTGTGTCATTACAGCTTGGAGTTTTTCAATCCATTATGTGCTGGTACCCTGAACTAAGCCAAAGCATCCCATTCAAGACTCAAAATAACAATAAAAAAAAGCTTATAACTGTAACCAGTAGGGGTCATTTCAGTGTAAAAAATTGCAGTTAAAGAGAAGACTAGAGATAGTAAGGAGAGTAAATATACCAGTTTCTATTCACACGGTTCTGTAAGTCACCTCCATTTCCCCCTCCCTGAACTAGAGTATGTAACATAGGGCTTTCACTCCCAATAGACAGTATTAAAAGGAAAGCAGCCTTTATTCTGCTAGCAGATAAATGAAAACTATCACTCAGTGCAATTGATTCATCAGGTATACAAGCCCAGCCCATTTCATGAGTGTTGGTGAACTGCCCAACAGTTTCAGTCACACCAATTAAAAACACAGAGCTAATCAACTTTATTTCAGAGAACAGAAGCAGCACATTAAGTCCTGTTCCCCCCCCCTTGCCGCTACCACTCATACACAATACACACTGTAAGAAATAATGACTTTGCTTTTGTTGCTTAGAATGAGGCAGTTTCCTGACAATTCCCTAATAGGTATTCCAGTACTATTTGTTAGGCTGACAGTTCAGCTCAGTTACTTTTCATTTACGAGAATGAAAATTAAATAGATAGCTTATCACCCCAACTACTCCTATAGGGACAGCTGGAACTAGTTTCTAACCACAACACTAATTGAAATGCAATCTTGCCAACAAATGCTTCATACTATTTTCAACGGTAGATGGGACGTGTTAAGAGTTGAACTACAGCAACGTACAGATTGCATCACTTCAGAGGAATGAAATACTCCTAAACTGCCAGAGACATCCATACTCCAATACAGGGGAGATAGAACATTGAGACATTTAAAGACTGGAGGCTTTCAGATCTTTTAAACAAGAGGACAGAAGTTCAAGCCAAGCATTTACTTAAAAACATGTAAAACCAAAAATCCATTCAAAACTAGGTAGGTCTTTTGAAGTAGTTTTCTGTTTGAAAACAACTTTTCCAATACATGCTAAAGAAAAAAATAAAAAGGAGAGACTACAGCAACATACATATTTAACCTCATGGGCTCAACGAATGTCTTCAAAGCAGTTTAGAAGCATTTTTAATTCTTTAATAGGGCTTTTAACCCTGCAGCTGCTTCTGTGCAAGCAACAACAGACAGGACACCCTGGCTTGCTGTGGTCCGCATTTTACCCCTAAGCGAGATGAATGGAGCAGCAAGTAAAAACTTGTGCCAGATGCAAGGTCAGCTGCCCACTAAGAAAGATCGGTTCTAGTTCTCTCAAAACAGTGTATCATTTTAAAGGCCAGGTTTTGGACACTGTCTGCAACAGCTTTTTGGACTTTCTACTGCCCTCTACCCGTCGAGAGAAGCAAGCTCCCCTCTTATTTTCCAGAATTGTCGAAGCTCACACTCGAAGTCTCACATACATTTCTACATATTCCAAACTACTGCTTATTTGCAAGCTCTATACAGCGCCATGTTTTCCCCCAGCCTGGGGGAAAGGCAAACTGGAGGGACAAGGCAAGACAAGAGAGACTGAAATGCTTCTCTTTAGCCTTGTAGGAAATAATATATGAAAGAACTCTTAAGAGACCCTGCTAAATTCAACATTCGAAGAGGAGCTGCGAGCAGATCGCTTGCGCTTCACACTAGTTCATCACTTCATAAGCAGCAGGCATACAGCTGGAGCGGCTGCGAGTTGTCCTGCCATGGGGCTCGCTCCTGACGTGCAAAACACAGACATGCCTTATCGTACAGCGAGCGTGTGTGGGCAGACAGGCAGGCAGATATTAAGTGACAGGAACAGGAAGGAAAAAGTTTACAACAGATGATCAGCCTTTGTGTTTCCTTAAGAAGAAGGAATCCGGAACAGACATCATGTGTGCAGTGCTGACCTCCACTGATCTCAGGCTGGCAAGCTGTCCCCAGGTCCTCTCTTATCAAGGAATTCTAGCGGGGTACTAACAGCTGGCTGGCTTGACATAAACTATTAACAAACCAGCGAGCTACTAACAGAGAACGAAATTGGAAGAGCCTGACGTTACTGCAAGCTACCAAAACTAAGGGTGAAACTTTCAAATACTCTCCTCCTAAGCGGAACCGCTCGGAAGACGCCCTCGCAGTAGAGCGGGGCGGGTAGAACACGGCAAAACACAACAGCACGCGAAGCGACGCGGGCAGCTCCGCACACAGCGTTTCGATCCCGCTGCGTTGCCGCGCCGGGGAAACGCGCTGGGGGCACCGGCGGAGGAGGCAGGGAGCGGCCGAGGCATCTTCTCGCCGCAGGGCTGGGGGTGCTCGTCCCGTCCCGAGCCGGCGGCACGACTGTGCGCTGCTGCACGGCGGGGCGGTGCGCGGCTCCGCACCTGGGACGGGGACTAGAGGGAGAGAAGGAAGGAAGAAAGGAAAGAAGGAAAGGAGGGAGAGAATGCGGCGCTCGGAGGGCAGCGTCCGGCCGCCCCTTACCTTCACAGACGCCCACTTCGTACTCGGTGATGGAGTCGCCGTTGAGCGGCGGGCGGATGACACAGCGCAGCCCCCGGTCGCAGGCGCCGTGCAGCCCGTAGACGCCCCCGCAGCTCTCGTTGCGCTGACGGGCGCACATGAAGCAACAGCCGCAGATGCCCAGCACGATGCTGCCGGGGCAGCTCTTGGGTTCCTCGCACTTGGACTCGTCGCAGGGCAGGCAGACGAGCGCCCGCGTCCCCGGCTGGCCCAGCAGAAGCGCCAGCAGCAGCAGCCACCCCGCCGCCGCCAGGTGCCAGCCGCCGCCACCTCCGCCGCCGTCTCCGCCCGGCCGCCTCCTCCCCGCCGAGACCGCTGCCAGGTACATCCCGGCCGCCGCCTCCCGGCCCGCGCCGGGGGGAGCCGCGCCGGAGCCCCCGAGCGCGCCGCGAAAAGCCGCCGAGCGGCGGCTCCTTCCCGCCGCCCCCGCCTCCGGCCCCCCGAGGAAAGTTTCCTCTCTCGGCAGCGGCCGCTCCAGCCAAACTTCTGCTCCGGGCGGCGGCGGCGGCTCCGCCCGCTGTCCCCCGCGGGAAGCGGCGTCCGTCGGTCCGTGCGTTCCTCGCCCGCCGGCTGCCGGCCCCGTCCACGCCAGAGGAGCGGCAATCGCGCGCGAGCGGCTGCGAGCCCCTGGGTGCGGCGGTGCCTGTGCCCCGCTCGCAGCCCGAGTCCCGACTCGCCTCCTGCCTGCGGCTCGCCCCGCTCCGAGTGCGTCCTCCGCCCTTCCCCCATTGGGCGGTGATCGCTCTCGCCCCGCCCTACCCGCCGGCTCGCGCCTCCTCATTGGCTGCCGCCTCGGCCGGCTCCGCCCGCTCCTCCCGCCGCCCCAGATGCCGGGGCCGGGGAGAGACGCAGCAAAGGCGAGGAGCGGCCTGGGCCCCACGGCGGCGGCGGCCGCCCCCTCCCTTTCGCCCCTCCCCTCCCCCGCCTGGAGCTCCGGGCTCGGAGCTGATCGAGGCGGGTGCGCCAGAATCCAGGCGCGAGCCGGCGGCGGCCGGAGGGGAGTGCGCGCTTCCGAGGGACACGGGGCACAGTGGGCGCGGGCCCCGCGGTGGGCGCAGCCACGGTGGGGGAGCCGCGAAGGGGACTCGGGGCCGCGAGAGCCTCCTCCTCTTCCTCCGCCCGTGCCCCGAAGGAGCGGGGCGCTGGGACGGGGAGCGCCTCCTTTCCCGCTCGGCCCCTGCGCTGCGGAGGGCGAGCGCCTCCCAACCCGTCCCGTCCCCGGAGCCCGGCCCGCTCCTCTAACTTCCCTTGCGGCCGCTCCTCGCGGCTCGGGCCGCGCCCCGGTAAACAAGCTGGCTCAGTCCGCTGCGCGGCTCGGGCCCTGAGACGCGCTCGCGGGGAAGGAAGGCGGCGGCCGCTACGAGAGCTGCGTTTGCGGCGGCGCTGCCGCCTTGGGCCCGGCGGAGGGTCCGGGGCCCGGCGCTGCCCGATGAGGCGGTTCGGCTCGGAAGGGCCGGCAGGAGGCAGCGCGCCCAGCGCTGTGCTGCGCTGCGGGCCGGGCCGGAGGAGCGTCCCGAGGGGCTGCAGAACGAGCGGAGGTGCCTACGGGCGAACAGCCCGCTTGCAGAGCTCTGGAGCTGCCTTCCCCCAAAGCGGGCTCTCAGCAGCGCCCGAGGAGAAAGGTCATCTGCTCTGCTTCAATTTTGTTCGCATGGGTACCGAGAAGGCTGTGGGATTAACTTATTCTGCTATCAGAATCTGTGTATGATGTTGTGGAGATTTAGAGAATGAAGTAATTTACTCAGCAGGTGGGATTATGTCAGCTGCACAATGCTGAGCCTGGAAAGTCTTCAGTTGTGCATGCTGGTGCCAATGATGTGGGGAATTTAAGGAGAGAGGTTCTGGAAACTTAATATAGGTTATTAAGAAGGGTGCCAAGGTATGGATGGTTTCTCTAGTTCCAAACACTCATCCAGTTTCTCAGAAGAGCCAGTTCTGATGTCAACTGGAGACCTGCTCTGGGAGGGCAACATAACGGACAGGCTACCGGTAAAGAAGAAGCACTAGTGTGAAGCTCTGTCAGCAGTGATGCCTCTTTTTCCTGTGTAAAAAGCACTGTGATTGACTGACATGTATTCTAGTCCTCTTCTATCAAGGTTCCCTGCTACCAGCATAGGCCCACTACTGATGGAAACAGTAGTGCAATGTAGTGCTGGAAAATAAAGCATTTCCTATGTTTGCCTTCTATATTAAAAATAATGTTTTCTTTGTATCAGAGTAGCTGTCTTTACCCTGATCAATTCAGAATTTGAACTAAGTTGTAAAAGTTTATTTTTGCAGAGCTACAAATGTTTTAATTAGCCCCAGTAGTTCACAAGACATTTGTCTTGGTCTGTGCTTTTTAGTACATCATTACTGTGATGAAACACTATCGAAACAGCATACATTACATGGATTAGGGCTATTTAGCTGACATATCTCAAAAAGTAATGGACAACGAGAAGCAGCCATCTACTGGGCAGCAGTATTTGAACTGTGCTATATTTTTGAACAGATTTGGGAAATAAAAGATAAGCTGATCTCATAAAGGTACTGCGTTTTGGTATGAACAACACATGCATTTGACAACAAACAAAGCGTGGTACACCGTTGTGTTCTGGAAAGTATTTAGTCAGGAGAGCTCTGAAGGTCATATTACACTCGGACTGAATGTTATGGCAGACTGGCGGTGTTGTATCAATGGCTGTATCAGTGCACTGAGCAAGAACTTTTGTAAAATGCTGGAAAATTTTCACTGTTTCCTCAAAAATCCCTTCCTCAGCCTCAGCCCACTAGCGTCAGTCTCCCCAAGCACCTGCAGGGGTCAGAATACTTTTAATTCACCAGAAGTTTCCACCAAAAAAAAAAAAAGCAACCCAAACAACACTGCGATTTGGATGAGAACAGTTTGTAAAAACATAATGTTTCCTATGATCTGGAAACACTGCCTTTTGGTCATGTCTCTTACCGATGAGGCGTGTGATGGGGTGTTACCTTCTGTGTGTAGCTTTGCCAAGATGGATTTTAGAATGAGGCATGCAGTTCTTGCGGATGTATTTTTAAAAAGCTATTCACAAATCTGAGATCCTGCAGACGGGAATTTTAAAAGCGATTTCAGTGCTAGAAATGATGCTGCACAATATAATATGTGATGAAAGACTGAAATTCAACTTGCTTAGCTTATCGAAAGATGCAAAGTGATCTAATTACAGTGTATTACAAACTTCGAGTTGAAAAAGGAGCTGGTGTGTGCAAAATATGTAGGTATTTTTCCAGGACTTGTGAACACAGCCAGCATGGAAATCCCAGACATCGGATTGCATGCACAGGAGGCTCAATATTTCCCAGACATGCCAGCCTTACGAGTCTTGTGCTGCACTGATGTGCGGTGCGCTCAAGGCACAAAGAATTCATTGGACCTAATGTGTCTTTGCATGTGTGGGAACAAAGAAGCAATAGAAGCAGTACAAAAACAGATGAAGAAGAAAGCTAGAGACAGCTTAGATAAGAATGTTGTAGGGCCCTGAGAAAAAGAGAACAAATTTTTGAGACGAGTGCCAACAGAGAGAGGTTTCAGCTGTGAGCAGGATTAGCACCCTGCGTCACAGGCTGCTTACCCAATAATAGCTTCATGGGAGGGAGCAAAACACAGAAATATTTATGCAATAAGAACCAGAATTTAGGGTTCCCAGACCCTCACGCTTTGTCCTTCACATGTGAGTCATAAACGACTCTTACTTATGCTTGTATTTCCCTTTTCTGGCCCCACTATATACTTCATTGCACAGTGGCACAGGTTCAACAGGAAAGGTAGAGAAGGTTCTTGCCCCAAATCCGAGGACAGTCCATAGGGGCAGTGGAAATCCTTGGAAATCAGCAAATCCAGTATTTGATGACTTTGCAGAGCATGTGAATTTTCCTGCTTTCTCCAGCAAGAAGCAGTGATGGACCCTTACAAGAAAATTTACTTGACTTACTGCCTGTTGATTTACTAGGGAGTCTACTGATCCAAATTGCTTCGCAGCAAGTTGATTGAGGTACTGAAGTGAAATCCAGCTCTTAATTTTCCCTAGAAAGAATTTAGTAAATACCACAGAATATAGCTGTGATAGAAACAGTCTGATAAACAGGCTGTAGCAGCTGAAACTTACTGGGCTTATTTTTCTGTAATGCTAGCATTACAACCGCTTCTAGGCTGGATGAAGTTGAAGACTTAATAGAAGTGGAGTTACAGCTTGGTCAGTGTAGAACTTTTGCAAAACTGGGCAGTGCTAATGAGAAGCAATTACACCATCCACTAATTCCTCAGCTCAGTCCTATTCACTCCTCTAGGGCTGAATATCTCTGTGTGAAAAACAGGTGCTCAGCGTAAATGTCCTGATAAGTATGATACTCACAATAGTGACAACTGAATTACAGAGTTTGTTTTATGACACAGGTAAAGACAATATCCATAGTATGAAAAATGATTTTTTTTTTCTAATCAAAAAGCAGAACATCAAATTGTCTTCACGATTTCACATTTTCACAATTCCAACGTTTGCTTTTGCAGTGTTGATATATATTGATAACTTCTTGTGAATCTCCTCTGAGTTCTGGAACAATGGTGATTTTAATATTCCAGTTACACTTTTTTTCTATGCAAATGTTTCCTTTCTGTACTTCTTTGTATCTTTGTTGCACACTAAATTCCTTCTCTATTCTTTAGTGGGCTAAGATCACTCTTGTCTCCTTTGTAGCAGTCTCTAGACATAAACTTTTCCATAAATAGGTTGTATACATGAGCAATCTCTGCTCCCAGAGACAATGATCAAGATGAAACCTGCTCCTATTACAAGCAGTGCTGAATCAGTCTAAAACACATGAGAATAATTTCTCTCTTCTTCACAGAAGTATGGAGTTATTGCAGTAGTAGCTGGAAGGTGTTTTAAAACCCTTAAATGGAAAATTGTGTGAAACTGCAAAACTGAATATGGGAATTCAATGTAATGAAAACAATCCTTTTGAAAAAAAAAATTGTTTAGAACCAGTTCCTAATGCATAGATACATATATATTCCTATCAAGGTAGTCTCTGTTTTCTTCAATCCTATAAACCTTTCCTCTCTGTTGAATTCTTAGCTTGGAATAACACAGGAGTTTAACATTTAAGTCCGGAATAACTGACAGACAGAGGTGTTTGCAGCTTTCTCCTGATGCACCTTGGGCTGCTTATATGGAACATACAAGTGAAAGGACCTGCTTTTTCAATAGAGTCAGAGCAACTGCATAAGCAATCTTAAAAAATAAAATTGCATTACTAATTTACTTCTGCATGCTTTTAAACAGATAGGAGCTATAAATTAATAAAATTGATTAATAAATAACCAATAAGTTCATATGACCGGTCATTTACATATGCAGCTCTTCACATTTCACTTTGATTACTGAAAGCATTGCACGTTCAAGCTAAAGTTTTGTAGGCATTTCACGATATTTATCTTAGAAATTACAAGGTTAAACAACTGGGGAGTCAATATCTGTTTAAGGCTATCTACCAGGAGGCTATCAGGAGAAAAAACTGCTGTGTATAGAAATCCAATTTTGTATTTAAATTGATCATCCTCAAGGTCATGTAGGTTTTAGCTTCTTTAGCTTGAAGAAAATCTTTTTAACAAGAAAATACTGTTAGTAAAGATGGAAAATTTGCTGTCAGTTTACGAAAGAAAAGTAGAAGTATTTAAAATGAATATGTCAATCTAGCAAATATATGCATTTTTATTACAGAAAATCTGGCCACCAGAAAAAGAGGTGGATTAGATCAGCACCTACATTCATTTTCATAGTGCTGCACGCTGACAAGATTTTAAATGTTAAAATATAAAACTGAAAATATTGTTTATTTCACTGCAATCTGTGTATCAATAACTACGGTCCTAAATAGATAGAATCAAGTAGGATGAGGGACATAGTAGATGTGATCTAAAAGCACTGTAACTAATTCCCCAGCTCAGTAAGTCCAAAGGAAGTTATCTTCACAGAGTGCAAGGCAAGGAACTAATTTTTCTCAAACGTGGTTTTGAACTCTGGAAGGAAAAGCATGGGAAGGTAAAGTTAGCAGGACTAAGCTGCTGGGCAGCTGCTTATCAAGTCATGTCAGGCCTCAGTTGCAATACTCTTTATTTCTGATTAAATTCATCGTAACTTGACTGAACTTCAAACTCTTAAAAATTTGACTGAGCCTCAGAAACCAATTCTTACAAGGACAAAAAGGCTTATCCTTTGTTTTGCATGAATCAAATACTGAAAGGAAGAATGTCTAATTATGAGTGAAGAGCAGCCTTAAGCAGAGGCTACATAAATTGATTTTTAAAGGGATAATTTTAAAATGATATTTAATAACAAAATTAATGGAAGTCTCGCTTTTCTTTTTCTAAGAGAATTATAGTACTCTTAGAAAATGTCTTAAAATACCTATAAAATGTCTAAAAATATATGCTTTTTGTGCCAGAGAAATTTTACTTCATCAGTACTTCATATGTGTAAGCCTATTTGGCTGTTGCTTATCAAGAGTAACATGAAAAATGGAAATAAAAAGCCACCAAAACACAACCCCCAAACACATGGGCAGTATTTAAGTGAGAACACACAACAAGAACATACAGAAAAGAGAGGAGGTTGTCGATACTGCTGGCTGTAGAGGTGGGGATGCCTGAGCTAGCCTGACCTGGTGGGTGTGCCCCTTGCAGATGTTTCTGCTCTTGCAATATAGTTAATCCATAACCCAGACAAGGTATCAGCTGTTAATTGGGAGGCACTACATGGCAAGGGGGCTATATAAAGCTCTGCGAGTTTCCTGACAGTATTTGCTATAAATTTCTGGGCAATGTTTCATATTCTGGCTGTATTCTGCCTGTATGAACTCATGGAAGCCGGGGTAAGACGATCTCAACCTGGTCCTTTAGTATTTAGCAGATCATGACTATTTTTGAAGTCTTTATTAAAGCTGGATAGACCTTTCATTCCAAGAAATCATAGCATATTTCCAGTGTTTTTTCTAACACTTTCTAGATTTTAATGCTGATAAATATAACTGGCCATAAAGCGACCAATCTCTACTGATTTACTTCCATTCGTGTCTCTAATCACCTTCTCAGTTTCTTTTGATGATGTGGCTTAGCAAAAATGTTTAGGCCAAAGTCAAATGCTCTTCTGGATATTACAACTTCATGTATATCAAATTAAGAAGTTTGATTTCTGATATATACTGAGTATGTAGGGGAAATCAGATTTTGATGGTTTGTCCATCCTTAAAAAATTAATGTTGCTTATGAGAATAAAGCAGGGAGTTTTTCCCAATGTGAAACACTATTTCTGTAAATTATATGAGCTTCTTAATTTCTCTTCGTGGATGGAAAATAATGAGTCTAACTGTTCAACTTCTTTTGGTTAGAACTACACACAGCTTGGATACCATTTGCAAAGCCCATCTGTCTAAAACTACTGCAGTGTGTTTACAGAAAAAGATTATTACAAATCAGCATTTATACTTGTTTCAACGTGTTCGTTTTTAAAACTTCTTTGGGCAAAAATAGATGACAGATATTTTTTTCAGGACCAACTAAGCCTTATTCCTTCCTTGTTTTCTGTCATGATTTCCCTGTTTGTGCTGTGATAATAGTTGGCCTTCCAGAGCTGATTTCAATATATTAAAAGAACTATTCAATAACATCTGTCATTTTTCTTCAAATTATTAGAAATATGGTGGCTTGTCTTCTAAACTGCTAACTAGACAGAGAGACTTTGCCAGTTTGGAGTTCATGTAGGCTTCAATAAATGTTAATGCACTCAGCCTATACCAGAAGATGTTCAACATCATGCAAGATTATGTGCCTTTTCTTTCACGATGCAAGAAGACCTATTCAGTCGATTTCCTGTTCTGGCTTGACTAAAATAAGCAAATGGATGTTGTTTTAAGAACAGTGCTTTGAGCAGCATTTATCTTTCAAAGTATGAATTTGGAATCGTAATTTTAGGGAGCAAGCGGGGGTTACATCAAGATGCAGGAAGATAAGATGACTTGTGTATGAAAATGGTAGCAATAGACTTAGGAAGAGAACACAGGATCTCCTGCCTCTTAATACATTTCTGCTTAACAAACTTAGTATTTCATATAATGTGGGGGAAAACAGTGGTACAAGGAAGCAAGGCCTGAACAGCAGAGTAGCCTCAGCAGTAAGAAAGGTGGAAGGAAGCTGATTTGATTACTATGGATCAAATAGAGAGGAATTGGGCAGGAAGATGTAGGTATGCGGACTAGCCTCCCACTGTTGGTAGGAACTTTCAAGATATTAGCAGTTCCCTAGACATTTTAAGCTTGCTCACTCGCTAGCAATGAAACACATGACTTTATCAATATTGTGCTCCTAGTCCTTCACTCCTAGTATAAAAGTGCTAATCAACTCTCACAACCCAATCTTTGATTACTACCAAAAACACTGCTATTGGCTCCTTGTTATTTTCTGGCAGTAAACCTTTTTGAGTTTTCTTACTTATTAAGGAGAAAATCTTATAAGGAGACAGACTTGCTGCTGTACTTTGTCTGCTTACTACTTTGCAGCAACTTTTTACAGCAGACTAGCTGTAAAATACTAATTTTCACTAGCTGGTTAATCTGGCTCTAGAGGCAATTTTTTATCGCTAGATTTGCAAATAGCAAGCAGATAACTCCTGAGAATATAATACAGACTATGTACTGCCTTTTCACAATCTGTCTCAGTTAGAACCCATCATGGGAAAGCGTAGCACTGTCATCATCCTGACTTGAGTTTTATAATGCTTTTCCATGCATTCAGCTAGATCTCTTAATGAGATCAAGATTAGACTGCTGCTCCAGTCATGCTGTCCTCCTACTCCATGAAGTACATTTTAGAAGGGTAAAACTACTGTTGTCATTAATATTTCCTCACAGATGTTGTCTGAAGAAAATGAACAGGTGAGCAGGAAGTGGACAATAGTTCACAGTCCCTCTGACAGATTTAAAAGAGACTGAAAACAACTGAGGGCAAGATGTAATCAAAGTCAAGTCCTTCCTACACTTTCTGAATCAGTTTTTATATCCAGCACCAAGAGCAAAAGCACCACTTTCCTTTCCCTGGTCATCCAATATAGGCTTCAGTAGATCAAGCTGCCAGTGAACTACATCATTAATATTTTCCTCTCTGTTAATTCAGAGCATTTTCTTTTTCTTCTGCACAATTAAGCACGTTCTTTGATTCAAGCTGAAATCATAAAATTGTAATCATATCAGTTTTTAAATTAACATGGTGTTTTGTAGAAAAAGTCAGAATAAATATGAAAAATTAATTTATTTCTTGAATTTCTTTGTCTTCATTCTCAGTACAGTGATTCTGAAACAATTAATGGTTTGTGTTGTTTTTATTTAAAAAAAAAAGTATGCTCAGTTCTGTAACTGAAGCTAAAAAAAAGACAGTTACACAGTATTTCAAGTCCAGTTGTTTATTAAAATTTTTTAATACTATTCATGATAATTTCAATTTGTTGTGTGAAAAGAAGGCCTCCATAATCAAAGCTATGTTTACTCAGTTATTTTTTTGAATCAGGAAATACCTCATCTGGAAAATCTAAGGAGATAGAAATAAGGATTTAAGAGAAATAAAGGTATGTTAATTCCCTTTTTACCTTCATCCTATCTGCAGTGCTATTACTATGAATCCATGTTTCTATGATTCTATAATAAAGAACTGTTGTACTTCATAACATTTATACTTCTGTTGACCACAGAAATGGAAAAGAAATAGAAACTCCACCTTTAAGCTTCCACTTATTTAACTTCCATTTATATAACTTTGATAGTGGTCAGGCATGCTTCTGATGTACAGTGTCAACTGACCAACACATCTGCCTCCATACATTGGCAAAGACATTTTTCCCTTCGTTCCACAAAGATTTTCTGTTTTAGCTGAAATTGTTGCAACTGTCATTATGGCCAGTGACCGACAGAGCTGGCAGCCTGAATCATTATAGCTTCCACTGAAAAGCCAGCACCTCTGGACAAGAGCTGCCACAAACTGGAATTTCTATGAGATGAAGGCAGTGGTCGATGCACAGAGCTTAGTGGGAAGGAAAATGACTGATGTATAACTGAAAAGTTTATCTGGTGGCTCTGACTACGCTTTGACAGTGATGGGTGATTTTAACCCTGGCTCATGGGTGATCAGCTGTAATGTATATTCTTAGCGTTTGGACTGAGCAATCATTTCAAGATCTGCAGCAGTGTTTAATCACTGGCCTTTCAGATATTAGATATTAACTTTAAATCCCCACTACACACACAGGCATGTGACAGAAATGGTTGCTGTGATGTTTTGCTCTTTGCAGAAGAGTTATGAAACTCTTTGATTTGATAGAAAATTATCTAGTGAGTTGTTAATAGTTATCATTAGCAAATACATCATTAGCCCTTTCCGAATTCTACCTAATCAGCAAGAGAATGTTTTAGCAGCTCTTTTGTATTGGAGGTTTTGGTTTGTCATAAAAGGAAATGAGGTACCTGCAAATTTTAGATAACAGCTACAAGTAGTGAAAGCTGGTATTTTTCCTCTTACTGTAGGAAATAACATTTCCAAGTTTCTAGGGTATTAGGAAAGTCTTCTTGTTTTGTTTTGCTTTTCTTTGTATTAATGGATAAGCCAGGGCAGATTTGTCACTGATATCTCTGGGTTCAGTAGAGATCTCTGGCTGAGTGGAGAAATATATGACAAAGAGAAAATGTGTTACTGCAGGAGAGAACTCAAAGTAATTTTTTTTCCCCGCTTTTTACAAAATAGGCCAAAAAAAAGTGTGAATTATCAAAAAGAATACTCCTTGGACATTCAGTGTTCTTTCTGTATCATTTAATTTTTCCACATTGCCACGAATAATTCATGTAGACATCTTAGTTTATATTCCACACTTTGTCTTTTTGCTACTTCAATGCAATTTTTAATAAGTGAGATTTAAAGCTTAAGTGCGACAAAAAGGGTCTTGGTTTAACTATGGATTTATAATGAACATACTTTTAACAGAAAAATCCACATTTGTCTTGCTCACAGGCTTACCTTTTTCTAGTCACAGAAGCAGTGTAAGAGACTGTATTGCTTACCTTCATTAAACATCTAATTGATCTCAATTTTTATACATACTACTAACTTAGCCAGGCTGTAGCCATGACAGTATTGATAACATTTGTAGAATGAACAGGACACAAAATGGTTTACCTAAGAGACATTTAGAATACTACCAGGATATTTGCAATCCTTAAATGCAGATTAAGCTTTAGGCGCTAATATCATTTCCTGTACTAAAAGCAATTGATCCTGAAACTGTTGTTACTAAGAAATACTTGCTGCTGGGAATTCTTGACTTTGTAGAAGGCTGAAGAGGCTCTACAGGATCCTTCATTCCCTTGCTATGCCACAGATGTGGTTGGCTGGCTGTCCACCTGATCTACTGGGTCTCATGGGTGGAAAGAGCAGAGCTGTGCTTAGAGCTGATACTTTGCTGCATGACCATGGGCCTATCATTTCATTTTTGTTTCCATTTATCTATTTGTTGTCTGACTTGATTAGATAGCTGGATCATCCTCTGTTACATGTATATGCAGCGTATGGCAAGTTGGTCCCAAATAAATACATAATAAGAATAATTCAATGATTTTTCTTGCCATGTATTAAGAAACTTTAGGTAGAGTGGATTACAGAAGGGGAAACAAAAAGTTCTTTTGTCTCAGATTTGTATCTAAATTTATGGTAATTTAGTGACCAGAAAAGTAATTTTGGGGTGGGTTTTTTTTTGTTGTTATACATTAATCCAATCTATCAATTCTATCCTGATAGCTATCATTAAATGGATAGAAGGCTAAACCTGACAGTTATCCTTTAAATTACATTCATTCAGATGTTTAAATGTGTCTCTATTTAATCCTTCTGCTGGAGAAATATCCTTTCGGATGCTGTGTTGATTTGATTTCTGATTCTTCAACTTTGTATTTAATCTCGTAGTGAAATTTTACCATTCAAAGCACCCAGTGCTGATTTTTCAAAACCTGGGATCTTGATGCAAAGCACTTCATTTGTGATATAGAAATATTTGATTATATTGCTATCATACAGTCTGAAATATTGTTTGGAGTTTACATCAGACCAGTCAGATGCCCTGGTTTTTGCAAAACTTCCCATTCATTCCAAAATACTGTTTTATTTGTGTCTGTTTTCTGAAACATTTTCCTCATCTATGTTTTATAGTTCAGAGCTTTGTCTCATTTCAGTCAATACAAAGGTGCAACAGGGCCATAAAATGAGCTTTGTTGACAATCTGGGGACAGTGCAGATGACTGCCATTGCTTGTTGTGTCATGTATTTCAATGACTCAGATCAGAACTCAGGTTTGACAGTACAGTGGCAATTTCTGTCAGTTGGAACAGGTTATTGATGACCTTTACTACTAGATGAAACCTAAAGGAAACCTGAAACTCAATATAATGCTGGGCAGGGGAGGGAGCAAGATTCTCTGGTAGTCCTAGGACTCCATTTAGGTATGTTTTCCCACTTCTTCCACAGCTATACTGTGCATAAAAGTCTTCCTTCCTCTTTGTTAATTTTGTTAGAACAACAACAGCAAATGAAGAGGCCAGTGTTAATGTTAGGCAAACCACCATTTCTTAATTTACATCTGTAGTCACCACGATACTGTTAAATTATCACACATATCAAAGGCTGATATCAAGTACTAAATTCAGCAAATAAAAGTAAAAATAATAATGAGCTAAAATAAGAAAAGGGAGATAATTTCTATGGGCAACTAACAAACGCTGAATTTCAGGAAACAGCTATTTTCTGTCACAACCACACATTAGGTTTTACACTGCTTTAAATAGATATAGCACTGGCACTAATTGTAAGTGAACATGAAGGAGAGTGGCAGCAGGAGGCAAGTGGAGGGCTGTTCATCATTACATCACATAAGCAGGTTGTAATAGGGAATTGGGCCCTGCTGATTTTGCATCTTTTGGGCAGTATCTTCACACCTCAAGGTACCATTTGTTCCTGGTCTCAACTGTTTATCTCAATGGCTATCTTCCAGGGAAACATTTATAAATAGTTTTTTAATTAGCTGGAACTCACCTGTGGTCTAAAGGAAACCCTACTAAATACAGACAAAATATCTCTAAGACTTGGGGAAGTGTGCTGTCTAAAGCTGTGGAAACTTGGACATTTAGGGTAACTATCTGTAAGCTGCCTTTGCAGCCTGAAGACACTTCTCACTCACATCAATATTCTCCATGCAACCTCCTCAGCCTTCTTCAGTCTTGGCTAGAATTGTACTCTCTACCTTTTTTTTTCTTCACTCTCTTTTTTTTAAGGTGGACAGTGATGAAGGGGTTTGTGAATTAGCAAGTTAGTCAAGTTTAAAAGCACAGTTTCTACAGGTTTTAGCAGGTCTTTAGCTATCTCTGCTCACATAGTCATATGAAATTGAATTTGTATTGAACCTGAGGGGAAAAACAACCAACCCTGCAAGATATTTCTGTAGTTTGGATATTTAAGAGAGCTCACTTCTTGCTTAAGTTAACTCCTCTGTTAAACATAAGTTCTTCCAAAAATTTGGAGAATTATTTGAAGCATTGGCTTTGTGCATTACCACACCAGATATGACTGTCCCAGGAGCTTTAACTAACAGCCACAGGATAAATTCTCTAGGGCAACAAAGTTTCTTCCACACCTTCGTATCTTTGAAATTAATTTCCTTTACCGGTTTTGACAGAACACAAGTTTTGTTAGTTTCAGAATGCAAAGAAAAAGTACTTATTTAAGTGTACTTCTTTGATTCTCTACTTTCCATTCAGACATGGAAACAGTCCAGACTCTAAATGCAATCTTTGTGAACTACAAGGATCTGAGTCTGCTTTCATAAAATATGTGTATCTTCAGTAGAGAAATTGAGGTAATATTCAAAAGACGTGCATAGTAGCAAAGGAAAAAAGCACTATAGCTCAGAACATAGGCTGAAAATGCTGGTATACACCATTCTCTGACATCAAATACATAGCACACAAAAAAGAGAATTAAAGTTGCCTGTTGATGAAAGTGGTTGCTTTCCAAATCCTCCTTTAACATGAATACCCATGCAGTATCAGTGACGGATAGCATATTCTATGTGGGAAAAACAGGCATTTGATGACATTCTTTAAAGTTTAGTATAAATTAAAATAAATTGTTTGAATGTTGTTTGTGGTACGAAGCACATTTTGTAATAGATTATATAATTAAATCACTCAGATTCTTGGAAATGAAAACATTTGTGCTCAACAAATGCCATTTTTAGGTTAAGTCTCTTCCTTGTGTGCAATAGCAATCAGCAGCAAGCACAACAATAACATTCTTCTAAGATATGGGAGGTATGGTAGCAATGATAATATTGTGTCTCAGTGACCATTAACCTACATCAGCAAATGCCAACTGGAAATCTAAAGGGTACTGAGACAATTTTCACTGCCCCAGATATGCAGATGAGAAAGCTGAACATCTCTACGTGTATCCAAATGTGCATTAAATGATCACATGAATTCCTAGCAGTCAGAAAAGTTACATTCCACTAACTGCTATGAAATTCAGTCAGAAAACAGACCATGAATTATTCAACAACATCTGAATGAGATTTTCTTTGAATGGTGACAATTATTTCTGTTACACAATACAAGAAAGCTCGGTTTGAGACAAAGATTTTTATTTTCACTTTTGTTGTTGTTACTCTGTTGCAATAATAATAATAATAATAACAACAACAGGCAATAATACTATTAGGATATTTTTATCATCAAGATTAAAACCTAGAAAATTAAATGGAACCCATTTCCACAATAGGGAAATCTTATTTTTGACCCCCAAACCTGGATTTTCTTGGAAATATTGACTTAAGTTTGCTATTTCCTTTCAGTTTTCATGTGCACACTGATAAAAGTCAGGGAAATGGAAGTTTAGAATCCTAACAGCATAGAACATCTTGAGTGGAAGGGACCCATGAGGTTCCTGAACACTGGCAGCCCGTTCCGTGCCCACCGCCCTGTGGTGCAGATCCTGTCCCCAGCTCCCAGCCGCCCCTCTCCTGACGCAGCTCCATGCCGTTCCCTCGGGCCCTGTCGCTGTCACACAGAGCAGAGCTCAGCGCTGCCCCTCCGCTCCCTGTGAGGAGCTGCAGCCGCCATCTGGCCTCCCCTCAGCTCCTCTGCTCTGGGCTGAACAAACCCAGGACCCTCAGCTGCTCCTCGCACGCCTTGCCCTACAGCCCCTTCACCATCTTTGTAGCTCTTTGGATGCTCTCTAATAGTTTTATATCCATGTACTGTGGCACCTAAAATGGCACACAGTTCTTGAGGTGAAGCTGCACAGTGCAGAGCAGAGTAAGACAATTGCTTTCTTCGCCCAGTGGCAACGCCAGGTCTGGTGCACCCCAGGGTGCAGTTGGCCTTTGGGCTGCCCGGGCACACTGCTGGCTCTTGTTTAATTTGTTGACATTCTATTTTATATTACACCATGGAGTTTGAGTCCAGGTGTTCCATACTTTTGCTAGCTATCAATTGCTGCATTCTCTCCCTACCTCTCTTTATCTAAATGAGTCAGTGAAAGATATTGAGAAACTCTACCTGTACTATGTAAAGGAATAGTGAGGGGCTATTGCAACTCTTCAGTAACACCAGCTCAGAACTTCTCAAGATGGAGTGCAACATGAGTCTCCAATTCCCAATCCAAATGGCCTAACTACAGAGCATTTCTTTGACTTTTAAGTCACTGTCACAATCAGAAAGGCCAACATGGTCAAAGGACAATATAGAGGTATAGTAGCAAAGGGACTAGCACAAATGGAATAGTGCTACTAAAGAAAAGGCACTCGTCCACCTCTGAAGATCCAGGCTCACAGGGAAAACACCACAAAAAAAGAGATCTCCAACCAGAGATCTTTTCCCAGTGGCAGTCAGCCCTTAAATGAGGTGCAGCCAGGCTCCACTCCTTCCGGTCACAGCTGAATCTCCTTCACCTGTGCTCTCAGGGCTGACCCAGTCCTTTCCCCAGCTGATCAATCAGTGGTTCAGGCTGTGACTCAACAGTTACCATACGGTCACATACACAAATATTGATATGCTGAACCAATTCATTTTATATATTTATATATATGAGAGTGCTTTTTAATATATATATTTTAAGAGCATTTCTGCTGAAGTTACTTGGCAGATTCAAACCAAATTGCTATCTTTGTTTTTCTCAAGCTATATATTTTCAATGATAGCCTACCAAAAAGCTATTGATTTCTTTGGGCTTTTTTTCATCCTTCACAGGGAGAGAAGGAAACAATTTCAAATTTCTTTGCAATAGAACTGTTACAGGATTTCTAAATACATTCTGAATGATATGCAGCAAACAAAACTTTTTAACAACATTTAAGAGTAATAAGGGAATATCTACAAGCAGTAAAGTCCAGCAATCCAAGCAAAGTCTCTTTCATTAACATACTTTCAGGTATTTCTGAGAGCCAGCAGAAATTGGGAATTTTTAATGCACCAAAGCTGCCTTCCTCAGAAAACTAGCATTCTGATAATCATTCAGATATGTAGCCTGTAGATATGTCTGTTACTGGTTACTCGCAGATGTGGTTAGCAAATAGCAGACTGACTTCTTACTATTTTGTTGTTAAATACGATCCAGCTTCTCTGTTTTCTTCTCTTGCAGCAGGCCGGGTTTCCTCTGCAGAAAACTTCTCTTCCTCTGACACATTTTGGATAATTGTATCTGTAATGCAACTTTCTGTTTCCCAAGCACTGAGTGGCATGCCGTTCTTTTTAGTGTTTTGTAGTACATAGTGATCCTCTAACAAAAATATTTTTTGGTCAAAATTAACAGCAGATCAGATGATTAAAATTGAATTTTCTTATAAATATTTTAAATTAAATACTACTTCCATAACTCTTCAAGCTTCCCCACTCTGAATTCTTTTTCTTCTAGCTAAATGATTCTCCAGCAAAACTGGCAATCAGTTGATATCAATCTTAGAATAGATGCCTCAAATACAGAATTTTAAATAAAATCTCTTTTTCATACCATTTTTAAATGTCATTTAGTAAACTGATACTGTCTCAATAATAATATTTTTAAAAGTAAGATTTCATTTTATTTTAAGAAATAAAAGCTCACGGATGAATATATTTTCAATCCCTCTTCCAAATATGATTACTACCATAACCTAGAGCAGTGTATGGAAAATATTTTAAGGTTTAATTTTAAGGATAATGAAGTTACATGTTATATGTTATATATATGAATCTGGAATGATTTCAAAGACATACCTTTCTGGAGAAATCATCATCTAAAAATACTTCATGCAACTAGTTGCCCTTTGTAAAAGAAAAGCACAGCTAGGAATCAGAGAGGTAATTTACTAGTTTCAGTATAATGTGTGTCAAAAATTAATATATCGCCTGAGTTGGAGACAGTATCAGTCCGTATCTGAAAGTTTACAGAATTTTTAGTTTTTAGTTTAAACTTACAAAAAAAAATATATATATATATCTTTTAGTAAAGATAATTACTAATACGTAATTAACTAGACTAGAACAGACTACATGTTCTGTTAAAATTGGCAGTAGCATCTCTAGCTTTGAGAAACAGTGGATCAAATATCAGGGATCCATTCTTCACAGAAAAAAATGGAATTGCAAATGTCCCTTGTGGTCTGCTTTTTGGTCTGCTTTTTCACTGGGGTGTCACCATTTTACTAACAGTATGTGTTGCCCTTTCTCCCATTAATGTTAATACAAAAACTCATATTGTCATTAATGGAAACAGATTTGGATCTTAAAACTTCAGTCTTCTCTGACAATTCATAGACTGTGGTTCTATCAAGAGCAATTGAATCATAAATTCACTTTGTAAGGGCCTGAAAAAAAGTATTCCAACAGGGAAATGTTATATAAAAATTTCCAGTGTCCCCTGGTTAATGAAGGTGTTTATGTTCTGTGTCAAAAGCCATAATCCTATTGAAGAACCGACTTACTGTGTGACTTGAACAAGGCACAGTTTAGATTTTTGCATTCTTATGTGTGCTTAAGGTATTTTCAGAAAACTCCTAAAGCTTTTGTTGATTTGAAAGCCCTAGTCTTCTCAGTCACTTATGCTCCTTCACATCTTACTAGTTTGCTAGCAGTGCCCACAGCCATCCAGTTCATGGGACGTGATGGAGCATGCTACTGTGTGGCCCATGCAAGTGCTTTCTTTGCTTGCTTTTCATGAAGGCAAGTGCAGGAATATGAGAGAGAAAGACTAATTTATACACTTGGCCTGCTATTCATTTAGGATCCAGTCTGGGCACATTCCTGGACTGGAAACTGTTCCTATATGTGCAGCTTATTTTTAAGCCTCTTTCTTTTTTCCTTTCAAAAAGTATTTGGTCAGCACACATACATATTGATACAATGATCAGCAGCTTAATGTGGGCTTAAGCAGGCCAAACAGTTTCCAGTAGCAAAAAAACATAACCCCAAGATGAATTCTATAGATGGAAACAGTGTTTCCTTTTCAGGAATGTTCCTCCTATTTTTGGACATTGAGGATTTGCCATAAAGAGAAGTAAAACCAGGCACTCAGGTTTACAAGCAGTATGTGTTAACTGGCATTAACTTTGCCTGGCCACATTTAACCTTTTTTTCTTCTGCTGTAGTGGCAATTAGTGAGGCACTTCTTGACAGTACAGTTCTCTGGGAGATGAGGACCCAAACTGCAGTCTGAAGATGCTGACATTGAGCGTGCTTGGTTGCAGATCCCAGTTAAACTTACGAGAGCCACCTGGGCTGTAACCACTACTTATTCTGCTGGAATACAGACTTTCTTTTCTCACTGAAAGAACAATACGGTGGAAACTCTTTTAGGAGCGTATCACGGAATTTCCATTTCCTTGTGCAGGATTTTCCTGTAGAAGCCTAATCTGGACAGTTAATGGTTTCTTAGCTGAGCTGTAACATAGGTTTCAGAAGCATATGAATGCTCTCATGGGTGGAATAGCAGGCTACTGGAGGATATGAAATATTTCCTCAATGGAGACATTTACCGAAGCCACTGTAGGACTTCCATGCTTCTATGAAAGCCAAGTCTTTTGAAAATTTTTGTGCTAATTTATATAGATGTTTTAAAAAAGGAGTCATGGAATTCCATACCTCATATACATTAATTTTCCATCCAACAGAATAACTTTGGCTATCTTGTACGTCAGTGAAAACCACCTCTGTAAGCAGAGTGTGACTGAAAACGAACTAGCATAATGGAAAGTTTCATTTCCAAAATATAATAAATTTGCAGGAGCAGCGAAGGAAGTGAACATTACTTGCTCTTATGGTACACTCATTTATGCTCTTATGAATATGAATTTATGTTTTCCTTCTATGCTGCTGTTTACATAACTGAAATCTACCATGGCATTTAAAACTGGATTCAAATGTTTCTTTTGTTTCTGTTTTTTTGGTCTTTTATAGAGTAAATTATGTTTTAATATCACTATTATAAAAGTTTATGATGGGTAAAACTATTCAAGGACATAGTCTAACTCCCACGTATGTAAGTGGAAAGATTCCTTTGATGTTCATGATGGCTGAATCAGGCAATTGATATGTCTTGCTGTTTACGTATAGTAGTGTACAGAAGTGTTAATGCTCTATGAATTAGTGAAGACACTATTATCATCTGAATTTCCACTGCAGATATATTACCTGAAACAAGTAGTTCCATGGGCAGTGGAATTAATGAGGCCTAGTTTTCTATAATTTATATCTGAGGGTGAATTTCCATGTGGTTTCTCTGAAAGCCTTTCCTGTCATGGGAGCACTGATTGTGTCCCTCTCCTTTCCCTGGCTACTTATGCTCACGAAATTTTTAGAAAATGAATACAGAGAGAATTTGGGTGAAAACAGCCAACAGTTTTACTAGGGACTGGCAAATAGGTGACAAAAAGCTTACAAATGTTATACTTACAAGACACATTCCTGAGCAAACTGGACTACAAGTAAACAAATGCACACACTGGACTTTGTATCATCAGACTTTGATATTATGCTAAGGGAACAGTTAATAAGAAACCACAAATGTAGATTTAAAAGGAGCCAGAAGTAATCTGAGTTTTAATAAGCAATAGAGAAATCTTGGTTATCCCCTTAAACATAGCTATGCATTACATAACCTCTTGACTTCCCAGGGGATGATAGAGGCATCTCGTTCCAATGAGACCCAATGCCTCCTTGAACTTCCCAGCATAGAGGAAGTATTTAAAATATTTATGGTACTGCTAAATGCCTTTGGGAGTAGTGACTTGCAAGAATTAAGATTTGCTTTGTAAGCCAAAGTAAGAGGAGAACATATTCTGCATTGGTTCTTCCCTCTGTCCTTAGGTAAATGAAACAGGGAAAGATCTTATTTCATTCCTGGGGAATGCACTCCAAATAACAAGGGAAAAGTCCTGACATGAGTCAGAGGATGGAAAAGAAGAATTCACAGCATCAGACTTCGTGTTCTTTTTTTTTTTTTTTTTTTTTTAAATTCCTTCCATTCTCCGAATTTGCATTCTTGAAAAGGTTGTTGCAGAAGTAAGATATTGGGCCAAAGTCAAACTGATCATTAGAATTGACTTTCCTTAAGTTATTCTGGGAGGAATCTGATCCTAACGGTTGTTGGCTTATGTTGTTGTTGTTTGTTTGCTCGTTTTTAAATTAACTGCATTAATATTTTATTATTTAGAAGAGATTATAATGTACTTCATAGATGTAACAATCTTATATACTTATATATAATTATATATATACTTATATAGTTACATATTTACCCGCAGTGGATCACAGTAAATAACATAGAAATTAATGCATTTTAGGAGATCCTAGTTGTATTAAAAGTGAACATTTTCTATTTCTCTTTGTTATAAAGCCTATAGCTTTGCCCTGAGATGAATCCAATTTATCCTCTATTCCAAGAAGATTTTATATTTTAACTTAAATTAAATAAAAATGAAAATAACATATCTGTGAAGAAGAAATATCAGTGCAAATATTGTTCATCTTTACTTTTCAAGAATCAATATTTTTTTGTAAAGCTCTGTCATCCAGATAAAGAATATTCAGAAAGACTGGAAGAGCAGTCCTAAAATAAGACAAGTGGATGCACTGACCTCAGAAACATCCAGAAAGAACTGGCCAAATAATAGTTTATATTTATGATTATCATTTGCTCATTGTCAGTAGAGTTTTTTGAAGGCTTGCTGATAAAAGTCTCAAAACTTCTCATTTGTACTTTATGACTAAGATTTTCAAGTGAAAATTTCAGGTCAAATCACATATATTGTAATTGTGCCGTTTTACCATTTTGCTATCACTCGATTCTACTAAGACCGTATTGATTTGAAATCAAACATATCTGGTTTATGATCTATTATATCAGTGTGACTGTTTGATACATTAATTTCTGTTCAATAAACCATGTTAGAACTCATGATGCTATTAGGAAGCATTTTTCTTTATCCTGCTGGCTGCTCAATAAGAGTTTTTCAAAAACTCAGTGTTAGGATTTTTGTTGCAAACATTTTGCTGGGTATAAAATGTTACATGTGCAGTGCTATACATTGAATATGGCTGTTTGTTGTTCATCTTGTAGTGTATCATCTTCTGAAATTACTCCCACATTTTTGAGACCATGTATCCATCCTGCTATGGACTATCCTCTCAAATCTATTTGTTGTATGTTGTTTCCACAGCATGAATGTACAAACACTTTGAAATCAATACAGCATGCTCTGTCATGTAGGTGGTAACCAAAAGTCTCTTCAGATTTGGCTGAGCATTTTATAGCACCTGTTTCACTAGCTCTTGGCACCTGCTCTTCTCATGGGACTACTAATACTTTCTTCAGTAGGAATAACATCCGATCACTTGTTTGTTGATATTCTCATAGGGTATCATCAGTTATAATGCTAGAAGAAACAAACAGTATATACTTCCTTCCTCAGAGTACATGAGCAGGATAGACAAGCCCACAGATCTTTCTTTTCTTAATGATGTGGCTACTTTTGTTACAATCAAGTGTTGTCTACTACAGATAAAGTAAGCAGAATGCCACACTTGTACCTCCCTGTGTACCTGGTGAAGACAACATGAAATAAGGGGTTTGCAGAATATGGGTTTATGCTTTATACAACCCAGTGCATTGCGTTTTGTACCATAACATGATAATGATTTAAGAGAGGGAAGAGAATGGACAGCAAATTTGCACACAGTCTACTTCTGACACTCCATTTCAGAGTGCTTCATTAGGTACTACTTGGTCAGGCTGTGAGAGATTAACTGTACTAATGGCGAATTTCAACACTTATTAGGGCATAGGCCTCCACAGACGGATGTTTGTGCTTGACTATTGTGATCATTTATGTGATCAGAACAGTTTTAAGTGCAAATTATCAGTTATCTCTCCTTCAACTGCATATGAAAGAATTACACTGTAATGAGGACTACAAATGCAAAATTTCGCAATGCATGAACATAATTTTCCTAGCCAGATTCTGATTTAAGAGGCCATTGAAGTTTGAGATTCTTTTAGTTTCTCAGAGTGGAATACAGATTTTCGGCATAAATGAGAAGCAGGGACTGAAAGTTTCCACTGGTAAATACTGGATAATCACTGAACAGATTGCCAGGCACTGCTATTTAAAAGCAAATCTGCTGTAACAATTGCCAGTGATCCTGATCACTTTCTGTCATTTCAGTTGGAAATGAAGACAAACAATGTAGCATTTTTATCAATTATTTCAAAGCACTGTACAAATAATTAAAAAAAAAAGAAAAAAAGAAAAAAAAAAAAAGAAAAAAATGTCAGGATAAAAATCTTTCTTTTTTAATTAATGAAGAAACTGAGGAAGAGCAAAAAAATGTGGAAAAGAAAAGAAAACATTATTTTCTCAGTATTACAAGGCAGGTAACCCAGGCACTATGTGCTGCTGCTGTGGGACAAGAAGGGACAAATCAGAACCAGGTACCTTTGGAACTCTTACTTTACAGCCCCACGCAATCATCCTTAGCCTGTGGAGGAAGATAGCGGCATGTGCAATATTTCTCCTCCCATCTCAGGATGAAAACCAGAAAGAAATGCTCTGTACTTGCATACCAAAGGCATAGTCTAGTCCTTAGCACGACGTCTGCATTGGAAAGGTACTGCTGAAGTTAATATCAGATTTTCAAGAAAAGCTCTTTTTTATTTACTCACGTCTTTTAAAAAATCCAAATTCATAATGTTGAATGCACAGATTTTATTTTCTATTAACATACTGTAAGTTTCTTGAATTGGTAGTAAACAGAATTTTAAACAGTGGCAGATGAATGAAATACCTCTTCAGTGTGACTGGAAGGGATGGTCACTGTTTTACTCAATACCGTATGCTGAAGTGCACTGAGATAATATGGACTGGGTGTGTATTGTTGCATTAGAAATAAAACATACTATTTTGGCTAGAGTTTTTGTCTGCCCTCCCATTTAGTACAAGTGTTTAATATGAAAAATGTAATAGATCTGAAGCTGGACGACTGGGTCCAGGGAGCTATTCAGCTATTCCATTATTTTTATTGTATTTTAGAGAGACTGAGGATTGTATCATGTGTTTCTTTAACTGTATTCCTGGTAAAAATCTGATTTTGATTGGCACAAATTGAATGTATTCCATATATCCTAACCTATTACAGGTTATCCTTACCCTAGCAGTTGAACTTTAGCTCTACTTCAGAAAAAAGAAGGTGTGCAAAGACAATTGTTTTCAAGTCTTTGCCAGATAAAGCTGAATAGAAGTACTGTCAGAGTAAGAAATTCAGGATTTGACCCTCTGTGTAGATTTTATTTTCAAAGCAGGTTCCCAGATGCCACAGAGAAAAAGGAAACAAAGCTAAAATTGGGACAAGGTCAACTGGATACAGAAGAGACTGCAACAAACCTAAAATAGTTCTGTTATTTTTGTTTCAGCTAAAGTTCACAGAAATTTTATTAATAATCTAACCTAGATATTTAGGCAGGAATCAGACAGAACAACTTTTTAATGACTGCCCAGCGGGAAGGTTATATTCATAACTAGTGTTAACTTCATACTTGACACTGACAGATACAGTTACTGCCTTAAATATCCAAAGCCTAAGAAGTATCCCTCCACAAAGAGTATAACACATTATAGAAGCTTGAAGAAATCTTTTGAGTGCATTCATTGTTTGGAAACATATATATTATACATACACATAAACAATGAGAAACACATGTATTTTATCAGGATAAGATACAATTATTTGCAACCAGTATGAGCAGGAGAAGGATCAGGTCTTATTTTAACATGATAGAAATGCAGACAGGGAAAATTTTCCGAGCAGAAATTCATAATTTCAAATCAGTGGATAGAGTTAATTAATCTTAATAAAAAAAAATGAAGATACTATTTTTACTTCAGACTCTTCTCTAAAGTAATTATACCACAGATGAAGCATATACTTACTCTGATCCACCACCAACTTCCCCAATCCTCCCCAAAAAAAGAAAAATAATAACAACAAAAACAAAACTGCACTCCAAAAAAAAAAAAAAAAAAAAAAAAACCCAAAATTAGGCATGGGATATCATGAGTCACAGTGGTACTCAACTTCGAGTTCCTTCTGCTGCTAAGAACAGAAAATACTGTTAGAAGTCTCTCTGAAAAGGTGTCTGTAATTAAGAATTCATTTTATGTCCAATTTGAAGTAGCTTAAATTTATTTGTTCTCTTTCAGAGATTATACTTTAACATGAAAAACACTGAAGAGTGTACATTTTTTAAATCTGGGAACATTTCATTTAGACCTATTCTAGGTTTTACTGCTGGTGTTAATATACAGATAATATTCTGTCATTCTTTCAGTTTTGCAATGATCTAACAGTGAATTTTTCACTGGTGCAACATGCAGATATTATTCTATTTTATATACATTTAAGTACATATTAAACAAGTATATAAAATATGTACACAGGGTACTGGAGTATAGGGCCTACTCGGTATGCTTATGATGAAGATTGTTGTCCACTCTTCCGAAAGATGACATGGAAAATACAGAGGTTTTAAATAGTGATACAGCTAAAATGCAAAACTCAGGCAATGACAGCAATATCCCTTCCAAACTCTTTTTAATAGACACAAACTACTAAATCCTTAAACTACAGAATTGAGTCTGACTGACAGCTGAAGAAAAGTGCACCTGGTATTTAGAGATAAACACATATCACCCTCAGTGTCATAAAAGGGTATGCCAGATCCAACCTTCAGCCTGGAGTGTCACAGTACAAAGGAAAATATTTTCATTTTCATTCTTTGTCATTAGCAGGCTGACTGAGCCAGGAGCTGGCTCTAAAACTTCCTTAAAAATGAGAGCAAAAAAAGGAATGTATTAACATCCTAATCACAAAAATGCCAAAATAATCTGCATACTTTGGTAATAGTCCTAATGTCTCTCTGGGAAATGCACATGGAGTAGTCTCATTGGTTACTCTTAGTGTTAAAATCATGGGTCTGTTAAATGTGCTACCAAATTATGATCTTTATTGCATAATTAGTAAGAGCTCTTGATTGTCACTGCTTAAAATCCCAGTAAAGCACAAAAGAAGATAGGGGCTGCTTTCTCTATTTTACAGTGGGTAAGCTTGGGTGCATGAAGATAAAGTCCTGCCAAAGGCCAGATAGGGAATCCTTAGCAAAGCCCAGAGCCCTTTAAGTTTTATCTGAGTACTTTAACATCACAGCAGCAATTTTTATCACCCTTTTAATTTCACTGAAAAACCCTTTAAATACTCAGCATCATAACAGGTAACTGAAGGATGATCTTCAGGTAACTTGAGAGGAGGAGATTTTTCTGCTTTCCACCTTAAAAAAGCAGGGGGATATTAAACAATGAGAACTGACAACAAAGGTAAGCTAAAAGCCAAACATAATAAGACACTGTTTTCAGCATTTCAAAAGAACTAAATACAACACATCAGCAGCTTCAAAATCCTTTTGAACAAATGCACTCAGAAACAACTAACCGGCAAACAAAGCTATTAGGAAGATGACAGTCTGGTCAGTGAACTTTTGGCACATCAGCTCTATAAAGTGTCAGCCTCTAGAAATATTCCTCTCATTTGAGTAAGTATAAAAGCAAATTTAGCAACAGATACTGAGGTCTGGGTCCTATAATTTGTTGATTTTTACCAGGTTTAATAGATGAGAATGTCCCTAAAATGAGAAGTATACCCCTAGCTTATTGCTGAAGGGATTTACTTTAAATTTTAAAGGATGGATATAGTGATCAGAATTTCAGAGACTCAGTCACATCACTTTATACTTAGGTTAATTTTTATTCTACCAAAGCAATATAGAAGCATCTTATACAGCTCTCATCACATAAGATAGATGTCCTGAACCCTATCATACAACATAATTTCTAGATAATTAAGGTGATCTCAATGGACAGATAGAAGATTATCCTAGTTTACGAATACTACAAAGCATGGTTCAAATAGTACATGGAAATGACAACATCCTTTGAAAAATACAAGTCTTCTTCAGCTGCTGTTTTTGTGTAACTATGCACAAGAAGCTGTGTAGCAGAAAAAAAAATATTTCAGCCTCAGTAATAAGGAATGCCATTAAAAAATATGTAGGTAATTATGTCTCATTATTTTGCAAGAATGTCATAGCAGAATCAACACAGCTTCAGTGAGTGTACTGCTACTGCTTCCCTTCTCATAGCTTTCAGAAAGACTATCATTGTATTTTCAGTAACAAATCTTCACAATTTGTAGGATTGTAAAAATGCTGAATAAGAATGTCAGTTATTAAAAAGGAAGAAATCGAGTTGAATTGTATTTCTAATATCATAAACTGCTGTGTCCACAAAGTCCATCTTCTAGGCTATGATTAGTGAATGTCATTAAACACATGCTTGAATTTAACTTTCCTCAACAGGAGGACTTTAAGGATTAATATGGGCCTCTGGAGATGAGATACGAGATGTTCTGAAGGATGCTAACCTCCCAGACTGAACAGGACAGAAGCTATGAACTGATCTCTAACAATCTCTTCTATAACACCAAACTCACAGAGTTACAATGGCAAAGGTGAACCTGCAGCTATGCTGTCTCAGCTCATGATGAGTTTCACCTTGTCTTTTCATTTTTGTTCTTTACATTTTGATCTGTTTTGTTTCAGCACATCTATTTTATCGTATCTTTCTTTGTAATTGCACATTTCAGAGCTACATACTCTGTTGATTTGATTTCTGAACATCTTTTTAAAATGTTTGATGTATGTATGTAATGAGATTTGTATCCTTAGACAGATCTGTTCAGCATATTGTTTGTTTCATTAAGAACGGGTCAGTTGCACAATTTTAAAGGCAATCACTACAATAGAGGTCCTTGTTGGCTTTTCTCAATATTTTTTTCCATTTGATCTCCTCTTTCTTTAGATAGCCTTTTTTATGATGTCATGTTTCTTTTTGAAATGTTCATATGTTGATAAAACATATGTATATGTATGAACAAGATACAACATTGATACAAGAGCATGCTGATACAAAATCCAAACTATAGATAACATACTTCAGATCTCAATTATTAAAAAAAAAAAAAAAAGAAGAAAGAAAGAAATGTAGCAACAAATTAGGGGGAAAAGGAAAGTAAAGAGCTCATAGAGCAAATCAAAGCTGATAAAATAGCCTTAAATGGGCAGTCCTCTTTCTCTCTGGCATTTATGGATCTGGACTAAAATAAACTGATCAGCTACTCTGCTGGACATAAACATTTAATTCACAATGACAAACATGACTGTTCTTTCTTGTGCTGGAGATTTATCTGAAATTGATAACAGTGTCCTTCTGTGTTTTCCACAATGGGAATGTACTCAACACACTTTTAAATTCACATTAGGGTCACAAATAACTTGCACAAATATCACTAGTAGATGCTTAAACTATGAGTTGATTCAGTTAGTTGAGCAAGCATGATAAATCACAAATTATTCATCCTACTTTATTAGATGAGCACACAAGCACTTACTAGTAAAATAATCAACATTCTAAAAGTCTAGTTCTGTAATCTCAAGCCTGTAGTTTTGAAAATCACCAAACAGGAATGTTATCAAATTTCAATTGCCAGATATGCAGCGAAAACATGCACTGGAGCTTGCTTTCTCTTTTTTTCCCCCTTTCCTTTTAACAAGCTAATGGAGTGTCTGTGGGATTTTTGCAACAATATCCTGCCAAGCTTTCAGCTGCTACATAAGTATCTTTTCTTTTCTTTTTTTTTTCTTTTTTCTTTTTTTTCTTTTTGCACGATCACTCTTCTAGACAGAAGCTCAAAGTCACTTATGGAGTAGAAAAACAACTATGAAACAAAAAGGCAAATCAGAACACACAAAATACAAAAGCAGGATGGATTTCGTGTGATACTTTGAAGAACAGAATGCAAACTAAATGGTTCAGTTTTTGTGAAATTATAGTATCAATTTGAACAGAGAAATTCAGGAAAAGTTGCTAAAGACTCTGAATAACCAAGTCTGAACTACATAATTTTAGTTTGTACATGTTTCTGTGGGATGCATTAAAAGCAAAGAGGAAGTTTTTATTTTCCCGTGAAAAATATCATTTCTGAAAGACTTTTTATCACTGCTCTGTTACATAGAAAATTATTTTTCCTTCATCGTAAAACTACTGAATTGTGGAGAGATGCACTCAGTGCCCAGATGACCTGAAGGCTCTTCCTAAATATCACGCAGAGCACCTAAATTTCACTCCAGCTTTGACTCCAGTACCGCAGTTTCATGCCTGTTTTAAACTTGTTTTTGCCAGCAGTTTTGAAGGAGCAGTCCCGCCTTTCCTCCCCTTCCCGTGCTCATTCCTGCCCTTCCCTTGTATGAGCTCTACTGATGTGTAGCCACAGAGAGACAGGTCAGCAAAGAGTTACTGAAAACTGCTATTTTTTTTTTTTTTAATTATATTTTCCCTGAATTAACATGAAATTTATTCAATGCAGTAATAGGAAAGAAGCATCAGAAATGGGATGAACCCTGCACCATGCATGAGATGATATTCATCAATAAGCTGAACCTTCAGCAAGAAGCTTTGCTGAAGATTACTATACAAACAGCCATCATCAGTTTCTCACTTTTATTTACTTTGGTAATTTTTATTTGGTCTTTTATTTACTGTTCTTGCCTAACAGTGTTGTATGTCAATGAATATATAGAATGTTTTTGAATTTACATCTGTTGAACTTAAAGTCCAGAGTCATATTTACCTCTTACTTCCTCTTCTATCTTTCCTATTTTTCCTGTCTCACTGTGGTGCTGCACACTATATCATCAGTAGACATTACTGTTGTGACTTATATTGAAATATATATATATGTATTATTTATATCAGAAAGCATAGCTCAACACTGAACACAAAGAGATGATGCTCACAACAAACCTCTTTAAAACTTCTCATATTCAGGCTCAGACACAATTCTTCATTCTTATCCAGAATGTTTGTCCCAGACAACAAGCAACATAATTATCTATAATGTCACACAAGTGTGTAATATCACTCAAGCATCTCTAGAGCTGTGTGGCAGAGCTGTGCCTAAATCTAGTAACTTTTGCTTCTCAGCGTCTCTGTTTCTTTCTGCCTGTGAGATATCTGGTACATCTCAAAGCTAGTTGTTATTTTCCCCTCTAGGCTCGACAAATGGAATCAGATCCATCCAAAACTCTGCTGCAAAGACAGTTTCCTTGTTCTTGTCTTGGGCAGATTTATCCCTTCCTGTGCCTTAACACATGGCTCCCTGTCTTTCACTGCCTGCAATGCAGAGCCCTGCTCTTTTCACTCAGACTTCCTCCCACCTTGTTTGGCCCACTCATCTCTTCATATCGGTTTTAAGATCTTCCTTCAATTTCCTGTCATGTTAAAATGTTAATGCCTATTGCATATTCATTAACATTTTGGAATATGTGTTTTTGAATCTGCTTCTCATGTTGCTTAAAGTTTGGAGGTTTTCCTTGTGAATTTATGCAAAATTACCATTTTATTTGCCTGTAAGTTTATTGCAAATTCCAAGTGGATATGTGAATGAAGAAGAAACACCGTTTTTCCAGGCTGGATTAATTTTTCCTTCCAAAAAAGTGCTTTTCAGCATCTGCAACCCTATGTCTGTGTATGCACATTGGAGTGATTCTTTGCACAAAAGCCCTCCTGCAGAACTCCCACTGTCCAGGAGAAACTAGACACAGCAGAAGGATGTTCCTTCTTGACACTATCAAAAAGAGTTACTTCTGACCTCAGCATTTGGGCAACATCTTGACACTATGTATAGAATTAACTATGAAATAATTTTGGGCAACATCTTGACACTATGTGTAGAATTAACTATGAAACAATCTATGTTTATTCATCTACAGCTCTTCCAATTTCCCAGTTTGGATGAGAAATTGCGTCTGCTCCTCAGAGAAAGAAAAAAAAATTAAAGACAGGAGAAGATGCAGATATCTTTGCAATGAACCTCATTTTAGCAGATAAAAAGATACTGAGTCTGGAGAGCATATGAGCTGGATCCATTACCACATTTGTATTACTCATAGTGTTAGAACTGATTATGCCTTCTGGCACCAAAATATAGTAATCCTTGCAGACAGCCCTTGTTCATGGTAGTCAGCCTAGTTGAGGGCATTCTGCTTTTCAGTGTCCTCCTCAATGCCAACATAGTGATAGAAACATGCTGCTTCATGCTCAGAGCTCTCTTAGGGTGTCAGTTTCTTCATCCTGGGTAGTTCAGGTGTGGCCTATGACAGAGACATTTGAAGAAGTGGTCAACACAACTTTATATATTTGATGAGGGGAGGCTTGGATACTAGTTCAACAGGTGGATTTGTGCCTGTGGAAATTTATGGGCATGTTAGTAATCTGCGCCAGGACTTTTGAGCTGCTTGCTAATATCCTTGCCAAAAGTCATGGAGCTCAGATTTACATAGAGTATATTTGTCATTAGGATTGGTATTCATCAAATGTAACCTCGGTATCTTGTATTACTAAATGTTTTGATGCGAGTTGTTTTAATTTTTTCAGAGATAACCCTGGACTTATCTTTAAAGCACTCAACATCCAATCTCCTGTTTTGCCTTTGCTTAGCTCTCAGCTCTCTGTGCTGAGTGTGAGTGGTGACCTTTTTAAAGGAAGGTATAATCACTAAAAGTCTCCTCATTGAGAGCATCCATACTCTCATGTTTTGGAGGTAATGGATTTTTTAACATCTAAAACATTATACAAAGTTTTGTCTCAGTAACGCTTACATACTGCTGTAAGGTGATGTCTGCAGCTTAAAGGAGTGGCCCCTCTAAGAGCTGCTGGCATATGGGTTATTATGTGTTAGGGTCTGTAAATGAGATACCACTCACAAAGATTAACCATGTTTCAGCACTGTGTGCCAGACGGTAAAAGCCATACAAGTTGCAGAGCCCTTAGAGATTTTTTTTTAGTTTGTTTTTGTTTATCATAGAGAATATGCTTCTGGGTTCATAAAGTTTCAGCATGTTCTATCTAATGCGTCATGGAGAAAAAAAATATTAACTCTATCCTGAATACAGGCCACTGACAGCTATAAAAATAGCCTTTATAAGAGGAGGTAGGCAGGCTACTTCCTAGGAGAAAAAAATAGCAGTTTTAAAATACTTTCTGCGTTGATGCTAGAATTAATGAGCTGTTATTGTTATTCTCTGAAATGATCTATTCAGAAGATAAAGATTTTTTTGAAACGAATATATTTGCCTGGCAATGTAGTATTGTTCTTACTACAATGAATTACGTGTACTTGGGCGTAAGCATGCATTCAAACAGTACCACAGAGCAGCTTCCCCAGTCAGATGCACAAATGACTGGAGATATGTGGAAGCCATGGTGGTGTGAGGTCACAGGGGCAGGCAAGTCAATGAGAGTCATGGCACACAGCAGGCTTTAACAAGGCTCTTGAGTGTGCCCTGCTTGGGAGTAAGGCTTTCTGTATACGGTTTGTAGGAGGGTGATGAACCCATGATTTTTAGCACAGATCTCCTGCAATAAAAAGGACACACCGTAAGTTATTAAATTGGACTGCAGAATTTCTGTTTTCTTTGCCTGTGGAAATTCATCTAAAAGCAGCCTCCATGTTGGAAAGCAGGCAGCGGCCACACAGGGTGCGTGGAGATGCAGGGTGGAAGGCACCTTAAGGCATTGAGGCCCAGGCCGTCCTGGTGTGGGATGAACCGCTGCCCGCACCGCTTCCATTGCCCGTAATACGAAGGTCTGCCCTTGCCGCCGCGGTTTCGCTGCGGTTTCAGCCGCCGGCGCGGAGCGCCCACCTGCCGCTGCGATCGGTCAGAGGGCAGATGGCGGCTCCGCCTCGGGGCGCCGCCAGGTGGCGCAGACGCGTCCCCTCTTCCGCTGGCCAACGGCCGGGGCACGCAGCTCCCGGCGGCGTCACCCTGGCAACAGCGCGGGGCTCCCGGGGCGGGATAGCGGCGCCATGTTTTCCTGTTTGTTGTGCCTCAAATAGCTGACCTTGGGAGAGGCGCTGTGCCGCTTCGCCTCGCTGTTATCAGCGGCTTGTTTTGCTGGGTTGGAAGGCTGGGAGCCACGGGCCGAGGCCTGTGCCAAGTTCGGGATTTTTCCACAGGCTCTGCTCATTTATTTTCAGTCCCTATTGGTGACAGTCTCCTGACACGGAGCATAGGACCCGCTTTTACAGCTTGTGCAGGGGTCCCTCAGAGAGCAGAAGTGGTCACCAACGATGCCTAAAATGCCATAAGTTTATATGAAAGTGAAGTAACCTTAGGCTCAGTATGAATGTCCGTATTAAAAATCCTCACTTTGTGCCTCGAATCAGACTGAATCATATCATAGAGTCATAGAATGGCCTGGGTTGAAAAGGACCACAGTGATGATCCAGTTTCAACTCCCTGCTACGTGCAGGGCTGCCAACCACCAGACCAGGCTGCCCAGAGCCACATCCAGCCTGGCCTTGAAGTCCCTTGAGCGAGGCTCCCATTGCCATACAGCCAATGGATGCCAGCCAGGAAAAGAAGATATTTTGAGACTTGGTGAAGTTTGTGTTGCTCACTGGTAAAATTATTCATTTTTACTGAAAACTGTAATTCCCTGAGTAAACCACGCTGTGATAAACATGGGTAAAACACAGCTTGAGTATTAATAGTAAGATGCGTATGGCTTTGTGTGAATGAGAGCTCAGTGCTCTTTGTGGAGGTGGCCCAGTCTAATTCCAGCTGTAGAAAAAATGGACAGCAACGTCTACGTGATAGACATGACAGATGAACTGCCCAAATGTTTTATATTGTACATTTGAAGCGTAAATTGATAGCTGCAATTCTGTAGCTGTAGACAGGGCTGAAGTTTAAGGGTGCTGCTAGCTATAAGAAGCAGAAACTCAGCAGAAGTCTTTCCTTTACTCCTTTACTTCTAAAAGCTGGGAAGTGAACTAACTTGCAGTTTACTTGCTTTTTAAAAAGCCAGTGTTAGGTGTTACCAGCCAGTAAAAATATTCTGTTTTACTCTGAGTGCTGTTTCATCTTACTCCTTGACAGGGCTCTCAGTACAGCCTATGACAAAATCTGGTATGGTGCCAGCATTTCATACAGTTCACCAAAGCACCAAATAGCTAAATCCCTGTGAATGATACCAGAAATAACCATGCTTTGTGCTAATTTTCCTTCAGGTTCCCTGGTACATTTTAATTCTCCTTTTTACGTCTACAGTAAAGCGTAGAAGCCTCATTATCACTCTCTCAACTCCTTCAGTAATTATTATTATTTTGGCTAATACAACTAATCTTCTTTTTAGGCATCTGGACCAAAGGCAGTTCAATAGCCAGGAATGTTTATGCTGAGAATGCAGTGACCACCCTCATTTTACTTCTTGGCGTAATTATTGCATCACCTCCTAGTTATTTGGGATCAGTTTGCTGATTGAAATACTCCATAGTTCAGTGGTGGGTTTTTTTTGTTTTTTTTTTGTTTTTTTTTTTTCCTTCTCTTTGTAAAACAAAGATTTTATCAGCTGAATCCAACCTTCCACAAACAATAACTGTTGTGGAAAGCATCTTGGCAACTCAGTCAGACACTACCCAAGAAAGTGTCTCATTGCTTTAGCTTTAGCATTACATGCAAGAGGAGCTCCACACCTGTCTGTTACAGTATATCTACATTTATCTTCAAATTAAAAAATGCATTTAAAATTAATTGAGAGGCTGTGAAGCATTCTTGGCAATGCTGGAAGAGAAAAATGATACTGACACAATAAAATAAAAATAGTAAAATCAAAGATAGAACAAAAGCTTGCAAAGGAGCAGTGTCACCTTTGTGGGGACAGGAAGGATTTCTAGCCATGTTGCTTAAAACATACTACAGGACTTTCTGAAGTCAGTGTAAAGATTTGTACAAATTCAGCAAGATTTTGTTCAAGAATGAGAGGGCAAAATTCAGAATTGTACCTGAACAAGCATTTAATTAAAAAGGAAGGACACTATCTTGACGTAACAGTGCATTTGGAAACACAAAGTAAAAGGCCTAAAAAGTCACAGATTGTTGTTCAGAAATTTAAACTTTAAATTTAAAATTTACCAGTCCAAAGAAAGAAGTGCCAAGAGGTTCATGGTCAGAGCCAAACTTGCAAATTTTGATCTAAAGTATTAGGCCAATTTTTTGATATAGCTCTCCAAGACAGTCCATATGCAGGACAGTTGTTTATATGAATGAATCATCACAAAGAATCCCTTTACAGTGGAGCAAGCAGATGCATCTAATATTTCCAGAGGGGAACAGATGCATCAACTGAAAATTAATGCAAGTTTATGGTGAATAGATCTAACCAAGCAAACGAGGTGGGTTTTTTTTTGGTTGTTTTCTTTCTTTCCTTCTTTTTTTTTTTTTTCCTCTTGCTATGAAAAAAATACTTTAGAGCTATTTTTCAAAAGTTTATGCAGCTGATAGTTTAGTTGACTAAAAGGAGTTTTTGGCTTAAAGGTGTAAGGTAAATATTTGCAAGGATCAAAGAGGTGGGAAATGAGGGTAGTTAAGAGGTAGCTACTCAGCAGGTTTTAAATCTCTGAGTGGGCTGTTATCCAAGCAGGCCCTGGGTCAATGTTTGTGTCTACCACACAACTAATGCTCTACCAATAAACGCAAATATATATATTCATTTATGCTTTGGATAAGGCGAATAAAACACACCCAGAGATCAAAACTTAGAAGTCCATGTTTTCCTAGGCTGCTTTCTCCTCTACATTTCAAGAGGTTCTAGCTTTCCGTCTTGCTACACCTTTTTCACTGACAGAAATGCTTTGAGCTTCATTGGGAGACATTTGGGTTAGCCACAAGCTAACTTTAGCCAGAAATTCTACACTGAAGTGAAGATGTGCCCTCAGTCTGAGCTTTCTCTTTCAGCAGACTACTGCACCTGGTGATTTATTGTAAGAACAAGTAGAAGGATCTGTAGGAGTGTGCTTTTAGTAGCCTTGTTTTTGAGAAGAGGATTTAGAGACCTTCAAATGCAGTTGCTTCCCTTCAGCCCTGAGACAATTCTTGTTTTTAAAAATGGGTGAGACACCATCCCATCCCATCCCATCCCATCCCATCCCATCCCATCCCATCCCATCCTCCTGCACTGTTCTTTTAGCAAACTGTTTTGCCTTCTTTAAATCTGATTTTGAGCTGCTTTAGTGGTTCTGGACACAGCTGAAGGACTGATTTCTACTCTGTGCCCTGAAAAAGAGAAACATGATGAGGCTGCTCTCTAAAAGCAGGCAGATCAAGAGTAGATGGTGAAGAAAGTCGAGGCCCTTAGGCAAGATTATGATCAGTAACACTCACAACTAGGCACAAACATAAAACACAGACACCTCTTAGACAACAACCAAGATTAGTAGCCAAACCCTGCATGCCCTTCACAATGCAAGGAGTGGAGGACCCCAGGGAGGCCTCTCACAGTTCTTTCTCCACAGCTTGACCCAGAGTGACTCCACTGTACCATATTATAGCTGGCCTTGGGTGTGGACAGCCAAACCCCTAGGAATGTGGCAGGCAAGTGATCACTGAAACCCTGGGTACATTGTGGGCTCTGATACACTTCAGCCATCTTTTTCCTGGACCTAATAAACAACGTAATTACAGTGAGATTTTTTACACTGTTCACCATTTTCTTTATATGCAGCAAAGAGGATAAGACGCAAGTTGTCACTGGCACAGAAGAGGAAGAAAACAAGACACTCTTGTTATACCTGGAAAAGCCCAGGAAGACCTTCAGCGTGAAATCTGACAGTTCTCTCACAGACACATTGCAATGGCCACCTCAGCTTCCTGCAACTAAGTCCTTCCATTGGATTCCCCTTTTTTTTTTCTTTTTTTTTTTTTTTATTGAGTCACTGGTGTGTTTTTTGTCCTCTCTTTCATGATCCACTAGAGTCCCTAGGTCTTTTGCATAGCAGCCTTCTTCTCACCACAAACATTATGCATTAATCAACCTATATAAATGTTTCTATGCTTCATTCTGTGCTGCTCCACATTCATGGAGAGACTTCCTTGAAAGGATGTGAAGATACACGTGCTCTCTCCCTTCAGATCTTGTGTCTTAAGATTCTTCCTAAAGGTGGATTTAGAAAATCAGTCAGTTCTAGTAATGATAGCTATCCTGAGGGTTAGGTGGGAAGGTAGGAAGGAGGCATTTTTTTAGGCATTTATTGTAATATTTAAAAGACAATTTTGTATTGAAGTGTTTTTCTAAAGTGTTGTCAACTTCATGTTTGCTTTCTATTTGCTCCATTTACTCTGTTTCTTAATTGGTATTAGTATTTTAGTTGCAATCTCCATTTGATTTGGCCTTAAAATCATTTTTCTTAACTAAATTAGATGCAATGCTTAAGAACATCCAGTTACGACTCTGATTTAGAAAAGCTGGCAAGCATTTGTATGTTCTTAAATATGCAAATACTCTACTGACATGCTTAATAGTAAGCTTGTCCTGAAGAGTTTTGCTGAACAGGAACCAAAATTTGTAATGCTACTTGCAGTATAATTTTTGCTAGTATGATTTTGTTACCTTTTTTCTTAATGGTAAGAGATACTTTCCTTCTCTGCCAGGTATATAAACAACGAGAGCATTTAACTCATTGGATTTGGCCACAGGAAAGGGTTTTCTTTTAGCACTTTCATGAAAATTTTATCTCTTGGTTGCCTTAATTAATACTTAATTAAAGTATTACCACTAAATTGTCATGAAGAAGAAGAAAGGTCAAATCCACTGACAAAAATGGCAATATCCAGTAAATTCTACAAAATATTAACAGGTTTGTTCAATATGATTCTGTTGCTTAAGAACTCCCCAACAACCTTATGTTTTCTCTAAGGAGGCATGCCAAAGGGGTTGTGTTTAGAAGAGGAACAGCTCAAATAATCCTAAATTATGGAAGAGAAGGCACGGAGAGAGTTTCATGAGTCAGTGTGTAGTGTACTTTGATTGAGAGAGTTATGAAAAAGCTGCCTCAGAAAATACGCTACTTCAGAGAATGCAGTTTGTAACATTCATAATTGCTCTGAGTGGTAAATGACAGAAAATGAATGGCACTCAAAATCCTTCACATCTTCACAGGCCACGTATTTGAGACAGATACTACACGTCAATTTTGCAGAGATGATTAATCAATCAGGTAGCTAGCTATAGCTGATGCATGTTGCAGGTGTTAAAAGCAGCACGTAGCTATTTTGACTGCTGACAGTATAAAAAAGAAACAGAGTTAACAGTCTGTTTCTGGATTATCAGAAGAAATTGTTTGATAAGAGCCCACAATTGTTTGAAACAATGTCAGATACATTCAGTAAAGTATGTTAGAACTGTTGCTTATCTCATAGGATCAAGCAGATAAACAGAAAGCTTTGTACGCACATTTGGAAGGGCACTGGAGAAAATGAAGTAGAACTTTATTTGTAAATAAAAACTCTGTATCAGAGTCTACCATTTTTGTATGTTTTAGTGAGGTATTTCTGGGCATTATGATTTATCATAGGTATGACATTTCTTTTCTTGCACAGAAACTGAATGAACATTTTAGAGGAAATAGAATCTATAATAAATGCCTCCCAGACATTCTGCATCCATTGCATAAAATTATAAGGGATGAAACAATTAGGACAAAGGTGTTGTCAAGAAGGCATACTGCTGGGGGCTTGACATGGCTGCTTTTGAAAGAAAATATATTATGAAGAAATATATTGACCAGCTGTTACCAGACGAAAAGGTTCAGGAAGAGAAAAGTGTGTTGAAATTAAAGTTGATGGCCATGCAGGAAAATGACTATGTTTTTGATTGTCCTGAAGGAGATGCAAATGAAAATGTTACAACAAAATCTGAATCTTTTAATGCAGATCAAGAGCTGAGAATGAGCAAAAACCAGTTCTGCTCCTAACAAGCTACCTTTCAGCCATAGGGCAAATACAAAAACCTTCAAGAGAATAAAGCTTATAAATATTCAGGGAAACCACATTAGGCATATTCAATTCTATTCTTCGTGAATCTGTTACGATGCACATTGATTAAATATATATGTATATATTTATAAATGTATACGTATATAAAAATAACTCCTGATTTTTGAGGGCTCTTATGTATGTGCTTTAACAGTGAATGTATTTAAATTCTATTAAAACTAGACAGATGCTTAAATTATTTCCTGATCGAGGATCCTTGGCAGTTACTTTCAACCTGATGTATCTTGCAACTGGCTCTCCCAAGGGCAGTTCTCATTTTGCAACACAAAGTCAATATGATACATTATGGAAGAATCTGTTCTTATGAAGACTTCACTATTGTTCCCATTTTCTTTCATCTAGAATAAAAATAACTCATGCTGAAAATACAGCTTGTGCATACTGTCAATTAAAAACAAATCAGGAAATCACTCTGCTGTGTTAAATCACATGTGCCTAGTTATGATTTTACATGCTGGGGAGAAAACAAATTCCATGGTCCCATGGTATTTTGTGATAGTGATAACAATTTTTTATTTATTTATTAAAGATTGATTAGAATATATATTTAATGTCTTCAGCATTTCTTGTCTCCTGTAAAGATCCATTTTAGTTAGAGTACTGCTTTTGTGAACATCCCACTCAGAACAAGTTTTTTTTTTTCCATGCTTATATCATTAACGTATGCATCCAAAGATGCCTGTGGTGAGTGAAATTATTGGGTTCTCTACTAACAAATACATGTGGTTCCTGTTTACAGTGACATTCCAGGTATGTTAAAATGAGGAATCTTGGAGAGCAACCAGCTTTGATTTTTCAGATGAAAGCGATGTGTCTTGCAGTTGGCTATGATTCTTCAATAAGAAGATAGCAAGAGGAGATATTAAAAACAGAGAGACTGAGAGAAAGAGTATGTGTTGACCTAACATAGCACAGTGAGTGTAAATTCTGCCTTTGTTGCACTGAAACAATTCTCCTGAAGTCACTGCTGCAGGAAGTAAGCCTTAATTTTCCACATAATCAATAAACAAAAAGTAATTGATGCCACAGTGACTCTAAGCGGAGGAAACAGCCAAATGATGCTGATGTGGGCCATTCAGACTATCTTCTTGGCTCTTCACATCAAAACAAGATAATTCACTTGTATTTTGTTTGTTTGTTTGTTTTTTAACAGAACTGCTTCAACTGTTTCTCTGTCTAAGCCCCGAGTGAGTATACTGAGATTACGTAAAATATTTTCTATGAATAAGCACGGAGTCACAAGGCTGAGATCCAAAGAACCATTTTACATGTAGACGGTTGATGAAATCTTTTATGGAAAATTAATATTGAAAAGAATGATGAATGTAATTACTACTAGCCTCTGAAGGAATAATGAAAAAAGCATAAATGTAGATGGCAAATTCATACAACTGCAATACAATATGGCAGTAGAAAAAGGACATTGTAACTTGATGCTGCACACTGAGAAGCTGTATCAGAGCAGAAAGAGAGAGCTGAAGAAAAGTGCCAATGAAAACAGTACCTGGAATTCCATTTTTAGATTGCTGGCCAGGATGTGTTGCCGGGTAAGGGACGCTCAAGGAGCAGCAACATTTCTGGGAAATATTTAAGAGAAAACTGCATTCTCAGAATGTACTCCTTTGATGAGAATGGCTGAAGAGAAATGTATTTCAAAAATAAAAATTTAAATGCAAAAATGTGCAGACAATTAAAAAATTTTCTCAATGCAAGAACAAGAATAGCCAGACCTCAGGAACACCTCGTTCACTTTGGTGATCTCATGTTCATTTTTCTCAGCCTTTAAGATGTAGGCTAGTTGCTAGGAGTGACCTGACTGCATAGAGGGATCTCAAGACAGTTGTCATTTGTGGAATTTAGAGTTAGTCTGGTCAAAAAAGCTAGAAATATTGTCTGTATAGGATATAGCTGCAAGCACATAAGAGTTGCAGAAAGCACATTCGGAGCATGCCCCAGCCAGTGAGTAGCAGAGCCAGCAGCTTTGCCTATGCCAAAGGGCACAAGGGTTGTTTGTAAGAGGAGTGTGTGCCATGTAAACAGCAAATTTTAACCTTTTCCTCTGCTCTGCAGCCAAGGAAGGGGTTTTGCCAAATGAAAGCAGTACTAATCTCTTTTTCACAGATACCTGAGGTAAGCTCCACCAATCTATTTCATCTTCACCCTACTCCTCAGGATGTCTCCAGATCTGCTCCACTGCCCATTAACTGCCTTTAGTCCTCTTACTTGGCTAGTGGGCTGAGCTGCTTTGGTTTTCTCCCACCACCAGCTTCCCTGCAACAACTTTGTGTACACCTTTCACTTCTCCGTGTACAGGGAGTTGCATTGTGGAATTTTATCTTACCACCCAAAGGGCAGATTAGTCAAGTGAGGTTAATTTTCATTGCCCTAGAGGGACATCTTAGATTGTGATAGATGAGTTTGTGCAGTAACATTCATCTGGCGAATGTGGACCTTAGGCTAGGTCTGCATTAGCCAACATTACAGCTCAGGGGAAGTGAGTTCATAGACCAAATTGGTGTTCAGCGCCTTCTGGACACGCTTCATGCATTTTGGGGCTTTGGTATTCAGTTTAATATCTTAAGATGTACTCTGAAAGTTAAATAGCTGGTAGCATTTGACGTGTGGCAGGCCTGCATCTTCTGATTTAGTTCTGTCTGGAAGAAAATCTGTTTGGCTATCTTGAAATGGCTCCACAATACAACCCAAATCACAGAAAGGGAGTGATATAAATTAAAACTCTGATTTGGATGCATCCTCGCTCCTACATTTTACAAATATTCTTAAGAGCCTCTTCTAGGAAAATTTTAAAAAGCCTTTGGAAAGGACAAATTAATTGCATCCATCAGTTTACTTTTATCTACTATTTTATTCTTTCAAAGAATTTTGATAGGATATACGGACATGTTTACTATTACAGAAACTGAGTTGTTCAGTTCTCAACATTTTATATTAATCTGTAGTGCTTTGCAGCTCCCTCTCCAATTATTGTTCTCAGTTGCTTTTCTTTGCACTGTAACGAGACCATAAACAGAGATCAATAACACACTTGGAATAATATTTACCGTGCAAAGCATCTCATTTCAATCTGTCAAGCAAATAGAATTTGTTTTAATGAGTAAATTTGGAAATATCACTTCCAGCTCTTTTGAATATTTGTACCCGCTGAAACAGACAACACCTTGCTGAATGGCTGGTGAATAAAACCTTTCTTTTCAAAGAGACTAGGAGATCAGGCATTAGATCAGATACCACATCCAGGAGTTGTCTCTTTATCTTAGCAGCCTATCCAATTGTAAGTTTAATTGCCATAGTTCAGTAGGATGACAGGAGCAAAAATAGAGAAAAAGAGTGGGTTTCCTGTGAAAATGAGAGATGTTTTGGGGCATTTATAAGACTCAATAGACTAAATCAGGATCTACCACTGAAAAATGCAAAGTTTGCATGTCTCTTATATGGGCTGAAACTGATGAAGGATCTCAGGAAGGAAATTTGAAGAAAAGAAAGATAATAGCAAGGACTTCTACCTTGGGTTCATGTATTAGAATCAGTCTTGCAGCTTGTTATTTTTTTTTCACCCTTCTTTTGACCCCTAGATCATATTTAACTAAATAAAGCTGCTTCTCAAAAGTGAAATGTTCCCAGCACATCCCATTTTAGCAGCTAAAACCTGACAGTGCAAGATCTTCCTGTGTGTACAGGAGACTATTGGAAGATCTGTGAACTTTTACTCTGCTACCGTGTGTTACTCTTACTGTAGATCACCTCAATGGCATCTGCAGAAATAGTAATTCCAAAATAAAGTTATAATTATGAATATGAGAATAACAGGGGAAAAAACATTGTTCCTTCCAAGCAGATGTCATACAGCACAACAAAAGAACACTGGCAGTGGGTTAAATCTGAACTGCACAGCTCTCAGTAGAAAGAAACTGAGTTAATCTGGTAGCACCATCTTCCACGAGTGTTTACATGGGGACAGCTAATGAATTTTGATCGTTTTAGGTCCAGTGAAGCCAAATTCTAAAAGAAATTAAGGTTATTTGTACTTTCTCTCCAGCAACAGGAATGTTCATTTGATAGGATATGATCTCTTTCTTATCTGCAATGCATGATGGAATCCTCTTTTGCCATGTTTTGAAGGTATTAGTGAAAGCATGAAGACAACTGGAAAAATTGTGAAGAAAAAGTGCCAAAACAAATGAAGTGACTTTCTGCAGTAAATTCTTAAGCAGCACTTCAAGTGCAATTCAGGACATTAAGTAGGGGAAGTGAGATACAGGACAGATGATAAGTTTTCTTCTTGAATTCAAGATGGTGAATCAGCAAAGTACAGAAATATAATGCAAAAAATTTAAGACAAAGGGCTGCTAAGTAGTCTCTGTAAATGTTATATAGATACTGATACTTTTATCAGTACTTTCCAGATGAGCCAAACATTAGATCTTTTATTATAGACTGTCAAATAATCTTCAAGTAATAATATTGTAGTATTTAACTATGAATAGTATGTTCAGAGCATCCTCCATTATTAAAGTTAGAAATCAGTTGCTGCTTAACAAGCAAGTTCCAATTTCTGAAAGGCCTTTCTTAGTTATTTATATGTTTCTGTCTGCTTAGGATGTAGTGTGATTTTTTTTCTCCCCCCAGACAAGGAAAAGTAAAATATAAATGCTTTTTTTTTTTTTTTTTTTTTTTGGCAAAGCCCAGCTCTTCAATATTTTGGAGAGGTATTGCACTGTGGAGATGCAGAATATCTCAGGTTAGAGAAAAGTCTGGGATAGAGATGAAATTCTGGATCGACTGAAGAACACTAATGAAATGCAACCAATTCTATGACATGAGGTTCAAATATCATCACTAAGTATCATTAAGTGTTTAAAACAAGTAATCAAGATAAATTAAGAGAAGGCTAGAAGTGCAAACAAAATAATATTGACCAAAACAAGATCCCTCCAGATTGCTGTATTTTTTTTTTTTTAATTTCTCAGCCTATGAAAAATATATCAGGCTTCCAGTAATATTCCTTTCAAAATATTCCATTGCCTGTCTGAGAAAAACAGCTCCAAACAACATTGTCTGAAACAGTTTGAAATGAATCAGCTAACATTCACATTCTGGAACAATTCACAAAAATGTTGACAAGCACAGAATTCTTCCAGCAGGTTTCTGATTTGACGGATTTGGGTCTTTAGACACAGTTGTGGGGTAATAAATTGAAGTCTTTCTCCTCTTTTGCAGACATCCCAATTGGCTGTTGCCATTGTACCTGAAGCTTTCATATTTACAGTAGGAAGGGTACAAAACAGAAGCCTGTGAAGTGAGGACAAATCAGACAAGCTAATCTCACTTGGGCTGCAAAGGAGCCTGATAGCCTAAGCATGGATCTGGTGTAATGATACAGGCATTAAGAGTACTCAATAAAAGAATAGACAAGATACACAGTTGTGTGAAGGTTTTGGTAGAGGTAATAATAAACACCACCAGAACAATAATGATAATAACAACTATAATACCTGCTAGGAAGGTGTGGGGGTGTTCTTACGACCACCTTTGGCAAACAGCCTGAGTAAAAGCACCTGTAAGATAGGGAAGTGACAATAAAAAATAGCATATGTATACAGAGTATAGGGCATCCGCCCTTTGGAGAGGGCAAGTATCCCAGGTGTGGGTGTAGCAGTAAGTTAGATTTCTTCAAGGAGGAGGAGTAAGTCTCCTCTGTAGCCTTTGGCTATATATATGCCACTGCTGCATCCTTTTACTTCATCTCTGAATACAAATTGCTGACAGAAACCCTGAAAGAATTACAACAGCATGGTAATTTTCAGGAAAATTAAGCAATTAATGGCATCATTAAGAATATAGAAATAAACAAAAATTTTATAGCATCATCATTTATGGGATACTTTAATGTTTACATGGTGATATTGTTTATTATGCTTATATTGTAGCCACTCCTGCTTCAAAATCTCTCACTTTTAATAATCTCTACAGATTCTTGAGTACACTAAAATACAGTATTTTTGGACATTTTGTGGCTTCACTTGACTACCAACTGCAGGTAAAACCTTTTCATTAAGCTGATGGTTTGTGATCAGAGGTTAATGAAAGCTTTTGTGACCAAAAAGGAATATTAATTTTCTATTATAAAACTGATTTTAAAATATTTTTCTTGTGCTGACACGGAAGAACTAAATGGCTTATTAGGACACTCAGTGCAAATTCTTAGTGTGATGGAATAAATATAATTGATAAATACTTGTTCAACCATTTTCAAAAGGCAAAGTTATTTTTCTGCGGTTTCAGTTCGAGGAAATTTATCTCTATGAAAACATCTGAGTGAATATTGAAGTAGATAGTCTTTTCACCAGAACACATCAGAACAGTAGAGAACTTAGCTTTAAATTGTGGAGGAAATTTCTGAAGGAAAGGATAGTATTGTTATAATATAAACATCTGTAATTGAAAGAAATGATTATACAGGTAAAATACCAATTAAGAAAAGGTTGGCTTTTTCACATTTTTCTTAAAAATACCATGTCAAACTGGCAATGACTTTCATATTGTTAGAAGTTGGTTCAGCACGATTTTGGCACCCTATGTTCTGTGTCAAATTATTTGAGCTGAATGCTTTTTTCCTTCACCAGTTGTATAAGAAGTTTGTTAGTTTTTATAGCTCTTCCCTTCCTATCATAAATTAAAAGGCTCAGGGAGGAGTTGCTCCCTTGAGTTACTTCTGAAGTTCCGAAAGTTTTGGCACAGCCAGCTCCTTAGCATTCAATAACTTTCTAAAAGAATATGAACTTTCTGAGAGACCTGCAACAGCTCCATCCTGTAAGATTGGAACAGCATTTATTGTTCCAGGGAGGAGTTGCCTTTCAATTTGGCACAGGAATAGTGTGCTCTGATCAGTGTTGTCAAGTGTTTGCTGCTTGCAAGTTATTGAAGTGGGTCGGTAGCCAAGAAAAGTTGCTATGGTAAAGAATTGTTTTGATAAAAAAAATAAAAAATAGAGAGGAGGGCAGCACAGACCTACTAGCAGGAATAAGTCTGTTGTGATGATGTGTTATGAATCATAAAAATATAAATACTGGGTTAGTAAACTACCAGTGCAAAAGTTTTGAAGGCAGTGTTGATGTGGAGGTAAAAAAAATAAAAAAATATAAGAAATTATAAGTGAGAGGAGGGGGCTCAGGAACTAATAAAGACTCAATAGGAAGATTTTATTTTTAGATTAAAAAATTAAGCGAGCTCCCATTAGTAGTGACAGAACTGTATCATACAGATGACAGCAGTTGAAAAGAGAAACCAAACTTCAGGGAAAAATTTAGTGTAACTGACACCAATTCTTACATAAATGTTGTACCCTGAAAGTATTATCTTCTACAGGAATTTCACGGCCTTATCCTGTGTATAATTTAGTATTTTTTCTTTCCTACTAAATCAAATTGGCTCAATTTTAAAATTGCAAGATTTCTCAGAAAGTTAATGAGGCATCTACCTTTGTGATGACTACTTCTACAGAATCACATGTAGTTTTAGCCAAAAACACAAACAATCCACAGTAATTCAGTGATGGTGCTGGATCTAATTGGACCAGAGACAGCTCTTTCTTCCAAAAATCTTTTCCTAGGGGATGGAGAACTGTAATGTGATGGAAAACCCAACAATGACAGCAGAGCAGCAAGATCCCAGGCTGCACTGAGCAAGGATTTGCTCAAACACAACATCAGTGGGCACAGAAATAAGGAGGGAAGGAAAGGGAGGGAGAGAAGGGAGGTGAGGGAAGGAGGGGGGAAAAGCTGCATACCTTCAGAAGTTCTCAAGCGTGCAAGAATCTCCAGAGAAATACCCTTGCTTCCACTGCCAACCCTTTAATAAGGTCTGGCTCCACCCCTTCTGCTCCCCTGGGTTGGCCCTGCCTTCCTACCAGGTGCTTAATCAGTGTTTCAAGCCATGTCTTAGCATTTTTGCTACTAGAGCCAAACCGGGTATCGTGACTGCTTGCTTGGATGTCTGTGTGAACCGGCATTCATCCAATTTGTCAATGGCTTGAAATCATGTTCAGCTTGTTGAGTACCATCCTTCCAGAGTAGAAAATATGTTGATGCTTTGCTACCGTGTTTTTTTCTAACCTGCCTCAGTCTTCAATGGAGAAAATGAGGAAACTGGAGGAAGAGGTCCATACTTCAGCTGGCAACATGCAGGTGCTGCTCTGAGGATTGTCACCCTCCTTACCATGTGGCACTGCAGGGGAATGGGTCTTCTCGCATGCTTATTTCTCATAAGGCATTTTGGGAAGGGGAAAGGAGGCAGGCTGGAGAGAGTGGGGAACTGGGGCAGGCAAGATTTACAAAGGAAGGTTCTAGCTCTGGAGGTTTTAGCTCATGGCAGGAATCTGCAATGGATCTTCCACCTGTCATCTGCAGGAGATGGGGGACTTGAAATGACTGGGCAGTGAATGCAAGAGAAATACTTCAGCTGCCAATATCATAATGTTTATTATTATCACTGCTGTGGTGTAGCAGTGGATAAAGTGGACCATTATCCACACAACTGAACAATAAATAAATACATTACTTGTAATACCCTGTTCTTACTCAATACTATCCACCCACAGGTTTCAAAGCTCTTCTGAAGGCAGGCTGACATTATTATACATATTTTTCTGAGAGGACAGCTGAGGTACAATGACTCCTCCATGGTTACCCAGCAATGCAGAAATATACTGGGACTAAGATATGGACCTCCAAAATGTAAGTTTGCAGTTATATACATGTCTGTTCATGTGTGCTGAGGGTCCATTCTTAAAAAAATGGTTTGTTTTTGTTTTTGTTTTTTAAAGCATTTGAGGAGCAATATACGTGTGTTGCCTTCAATAAATTATTATTGGTATTGTTGTAGACTCAAAAGCTCAAACCCATCTTTCAACGGAACAGGAAAATCTGTGACTAAAAAGTAGGCATGAAACCAATTTCCAATTGAGTAAACCACATCTGAAAAGGCTGCTTCTTCTGAAGAACGCCAAAGTGTCTCTGGCTATATCTCTTGGTCACACAGAAGTGTATAACCTGAATCAATAAAGGCCAATGCACCAAAGCAACCGAAGATGAAAAAGCTGTATAAAATTTGCAATAAAGTATTCTTACAGTCACCTTTCTGGTGAACAAAATTTATCTGCAAGAAAAGAACAACTGATGTTAATAGTTTGCCCACTCTAGAAAGCAGTTACTATGTTTACCTGGATTTAAATAATTACAAAGCAATGACTGCCCAGTGGGAAAGGTGCAGTCTTGATCTGCCCAGCACCTCTGGTAAATCCATGACTGCCTTAACTCATCATTAAAAGAACAGTTTAATTCTTACAGTGTTAAAATGTTCAGATCCTTTGAAAACCAGCCAAAAGTTCAGAAACTCACTTTCTGAACTGACTTCTATCTCATTATAATTACCCTCCCAGCCATCTCCAAAAAGCCCTATACATATTTGCTATTGATGAGAGAAAGTCTTGAATTTTACCATTTTTTTTTTCTTGGTGAATTCAGGAGCAACTTCCAAAGTTACTGTGCATGTCTTTATTTTAAGCTGTGCTTTTTGTCAAGTCTAGGCTTTGTTTATGCATATGTTCTCTGACGGCGCTGAGCGGTCACCAGGGGCTGTGCCAGTATGCATGGAGCCATGTAGGAGCACAAAGCAACATGGGGGCTGTGTTTGCCCTCCGCACTGTGCCTGTTGGTTCATCAAGGGTGGCATGAAGGCTTGCCACAGCACTGAACACAGCTGCTTCTGGCCGTGGCTATCCATCTCACCTGGTGTACTTTCATTTTCCCACTGCCCCATGCAGCTTCCTAAGATTAGGGGATGGTCTGATCCAAGCTCCAGGTGAACTCTGGTGACCTGTTGTTTTATTACTTGGTTCAGTCCCTAGAGGCTTGGCTCATTTTAATGCAGATACTTTCCATTCATTCCACCAATAGAGAAACCTATAAAATCTGATGATCTGAAGCAGAAGTGAGAATGATCTACTAGGGGGAAAAATAAGTGTAGGAATCTTAAACTCATCCATTTTATTATCTTACTGAAAGCTACTGATAGATGAATGTGTAGAAATGAGAGTATATCTGAATTAACAATGACACAGCAACACTAGATAAGGGTATTGGTACTCCATACTTAGGCTGCAAGACCTCTGGTCAGGAGGCATTGATTTCCCTCAGTCTTGTATTCACTAAGCCTAACCACTTTCCCACGCATGAGTACACACTTGCTTTCTCACTCTGCCTCTCACAAAAACCCAAAGCATTTGTCTTCTTTCACCATTTCCTTGACATCCTATCATCAATTTTCTGTGTTACCACCTAATTTAATCAGAGTTACCTAATATTAATGCAACTTAAAAAAATACAATGTATTACAATGAGGCTCAAGCTGAAAATACAAGAGTAGAGGAAATTTCCAATTGGGTAAATGGCTATCTGAAGTTCAAAAGCAGTGAGACTGATAGTCTGCATATCTTGTAACAGGTTACTGAAAACACGCATTGAAGCAAGTATATAAAAACTTTCTCCATCTTTATCCCTAAGTAGTGTTCTCCCTTTCTTCTTCTTCTGATTTAATGGCCAAGTTAAAAGCACAAGAAGCCTGTATTCTTTCCCCCTCTCAGACAGTCAGAGTTGGCACATTCTTTTCTCTCTTTCTGTGGGCTGGAGAGGTCAAGTGCCTTTCCTGAGCCACATATATCATACACAGGGAGAGGAGAAATTGGTGCCATCTGCAGCAGCTTGAATGGGAATAAATTATACCTGTATTTGATGGCTGTGAGTTGCTGTCAGATCAGTGCTTCTTTTCCTTGTCTATCTTCATTGTGCAAAATGGTATGTTAGTACTTGAACTGAAAAGCTATTGAGAATCAGGTTCTTTATGCATTTTGGTTTTGGCCACACATTTTTAAAGAGAGAAAACTATTTACTGAGAAATTTCATCTGAAACCTGGAACACTGCTTGCCAAAACACAAATGAGAAGAAAAACTGAAACGAGCATTTTATATTACAATCTTTAGGAAATATTGGTTTTAGTTTGCTTTTAGAAACAGCTTTTTATTGCTGGGCAGTGACAAGGCAGAAGGCGAGAGCTGAAGGGTCACCATTCCACAAAGCCATTTATGGATTTCTAATCTAAAAGCAATCTTTAAAAATAAACAAAAAGTGAATGCAGTCTATATGAATTCAGAGATGACCCAGCACACAGTTTACAGCTGCTTAAAAGAGAATTCAGTATGTGGGGGGGATGCTGGAGAATTGCCCTCTATATAGATATATAAAATAAAGGTCTGTTTTGCAAAGGAGCTGAACACCTGAACCTTTCTTCAGACATCAGCCTACCAGCCACTTAAGACAGATGAATGCTAATCTAATCAATCTATTACATAATTATTTTTCAATGAAAAGGAGATGAAAATATCTTAGTAGCAAAGATTTCCAGTCAATACCTCTGCATAAGTGATGTATGAGTACAGAATGCTAAATAAAGAGTATACTGATATTTGTGTATACACACAGTATACACACACATATGCCTTCTCCCACCCATATCTATACTAGAAAAGAAAATGGGATAGTTGATGCATGAGCCAAGAAAAACATTTATTTTGGATGATGCCTTTTTAGAACTGACTTCTCTGCAGAATTCAAAAAATGTGTTTGAAATTAGAGAGGCCTGTTTGTGGAGGATATAAAAAATAGATGGGAGAAGAAATCACTTAGAGAAATGCTAATCCCCTCCTCCACAACCTGCCCTTTGCTATGACCCTGACCTTTAGTTCTGTCACTTGTAAAGATCCTTAAATATTTGTTGTGATATTTTGGGAATAGACAGGTACAGATAGAGCTATATGCTGTCTGCTCTGACTCATTCCCTCCCTCCAGATGAAGGTATAAAGAAAGATATACTTAAGCATGCATGCAACCACGTTATTTTTCATGCAGCAGGGCACTCATGTTTATATTAAAACAGGCCCTCAAAGTTATCAGTTTTATTAATGCAACACCATTCTCCGAAGGGAAGCAAAACAAACAAGCAGTGATTTCAGTAATCATTATATTTGTATATTTTCTGACTACATAATTCCTGAACTTCTGATGCTGTATTTGGTCACACGGAGACACACATAGCTGAACACATTTGTTTTATTGCTATCTCAACTCATCCATACTACAGATGTCCAGTTTGTCTACACTAAATGTGATACGTTTCACACATGCGGCTGTGAGACACGCAACTGTGAGAACAGTTTCTACTTTTATTAATGCTAACTGCTACCATGCCTGCAACTGCCAAATGCCATGCAGCCATTACAGCAAGCTGCTTAATATAGTGGCCAGTGGGAAAGGAGGAGACTTTCTCTCTCTGTGGCACGGTCAAAGGCAGCAGCTGTTTTAGAGATATAAACATGTACACAGCTGGCTTCTGGGTAGCTGCTTTTGTTCTCTGAAACACTCTTTGCTACCTAAGCAAAGGATGAATTTCACATTCTTGGCACTATGTTTGAAGACTTCTTGTTGATTTTTGGACTCTGGATTTCTATCGTGCACTCAAAGTTTTTACTGAGCATACAATGATGTATAGGTTGAGTATATCTCTCAAACTTGAGGTTTATGAAATCCCTTGGAGTCAGTCCCTCTTTTCTTTGTGATAATCTCAATACATAACTGAAGCTCTTTTAAAGAAGAAAATACACTGGAATGTATATATCGACCTGGTCCAAAGAATACTGGCTGAAAGCCCTTGGGAATAAAAACCCTGTAATATGTATTGCTGTCTGTGCACCTGAAACTGCTGCCTGTCTGTGAAAAAGTGAGCCGCAGCATTTGAATACATGACACAAGATAGTGTGTATCATTAATAAGTACTCTGTACAGAACTCTCTTCATTTTTTAAACATTATTATCAAGTTTATGTTATATCAGTACTTTAAAATTACTGATGAATCAGCAGCACTTACTTAGGAATAAAGAGGACAGTGCCATTCTGGGATGGTTTTTAATATGACTGATCGGTTTCCTGTACAGACAGTACCAGACATGTGTCCTGTCTTTAGCTGCTCCTTTCCTTGAGTTCAGTGTTGGGCTGTAGTATTTCATATGTGCTTTGCATGAGCATGAGTGATGTGTCACATGCATCACGTGCCACATGTGACTAAACAATCACCACCCAAGCTAATACTTTGAAGCTCCTACTTGCAATTGTATGAATACTTAAGAAGGCATTGTGGTCTCCTCTGCTTATTTGCCATGTTCCAGTAGTTAAGGTCTTGCTTGTTATAATTAAAAAATATCTTTAATAAGCTAAAGGACTCAAAGCTGGAATCTGACCTGTCTTCTGTGTGTCACAAGAAGGAATGTGTTATCTTTTTAAAACTAGTCTTGCTGCTTGAAAGCACTTTGCAGCCACGCAGCAGACATAGTGGAACAGTATCAAACATGTATTCTATCTCCAAGAGAAAACAAACAAACAGCTGAAGGTGATTTTCCAAGCAGTCATTCATCATGACATTTAGAGAGTGTCATAAGTAGAGATGTTAATATAACTCACTTCCAGGGTTACTCTACATATCTGGGACAATTGTTCTTACAATAGCAATTGGAAAAATGGAGCTTCTGCAGTTGTCACACACTTGTTTTTACCCACTTACTATTAATGCAGAATCTCAGAGCTGGTCTAATAGCAAGTAAATAAACAAAAAATGTGCATTTGTGATATACATTAGCAGTTTCTGTCTCCTGCTTTATACACAGGAAAAAAGAAAAAAAAAAAAACCATGCTATTTTTTCATTTCTATATCCTTCTGAAGCAACTCATTTAACAAACATCCCGCTCTTATGTTTTAGGACACTCCCTCCTCCTCTAATGATAAGATCTTTGTTAGAGAGATTGAATATTGATTAATTAGTTGTCTGGAGACCTCATTTTTAAAGGACAAATGTTGACATTTTGAACATTTCTAGTATCAATTCTGCTGTTTTATGAACTGAGTTGTCAATTTAAAGAATAAGGCTCTGTAACATAAAATATACAGCACTGAAAAATCTACATACTGCGTTTTTACCAGGAGTGAAAACTTACTTTTACTCTAGAGTACAGAGACTTCTTGCAGTTCAAATAATAGAAAAAGCAGAGTGCTTTACTGGCATTTTTAGGTCATGTTTCAATACATACTGAAATACTCTCTTTTATTCCAGAGTTGTTCCAGTTTGAATTATTTTCATATTTCTTACAGCAAATTCTGTTACAGAGTTTTGAACTCTCATTAGAACTATGATTTATTTTCTTGTTTCAGCTGTGTAAAGCTATTGAAGCTGTGGGGCTATATTGGGAGCTGGCTGGGTATCAGATATACACAAGTATAATTACCATAATACAGACCAAATGCACAGCTACTGTAGGAATTATATTTGCATTTAATTTAATGGGTATTCAGAGCAAGAGAAGGGGAGATGATTTGAAGGATAACTTTTTAGTCTTTCACCTTCAGTGTTTAAGGTTTTAAAATTCACTACTAGGAAAAAAACAAACAAACAAACAGCAGTGAATAGAGAGGTCGGTAATCTAAATGGAGGACAACAGGCTTTCATTTTTGCACGTAAAATGTTCTTCTAAAAAAGATGACCACTATTACAAGTGCTGTTATGTGTGGCTGTAGCAGTTTCCAAGTGAGTCATCAGCTGTGTTTGGATCCAGACTTTCAGTTTTACTGCGCAGACACCTGCAACTTGAACTAAAGGATTTCCTATATTGGCTGGCAGAAACAGCAGGATTTTATAGTCTCGGAATCATCTACTTGGGAAAAAGTAACACCCTGAAATAGTGAGTTACAAACTCAGGAATTGCTTGACCGCTACGTTTGGCAGGGAACTTTTTGGAGGTCACGTGGCTGCAGGGTTGAAGGGAGGAAAGGACTGATGCCACCTCTTGTCCTGTGAAAGGGACACCCTGCAGCTCCCCAGCGCTCCCCAGGGGAACCCTGGCCCAGGGCTCTCCTCTGCAATAAATGAAAACACCTGGGGTTGACACAAGAGGTAGAGCACCCCCAAATGACTCAGGATCCTGAAATATGGATGGAATAGAGAATTCTATTTCCCATCAATGGAAATCATATAGCTCTATGCCTTTGAAAGTCTCATTAGATCTCCACCTGCATTTTCCACCACCTTTTATTTTAAAGAAATGTATATTTCACCATCTGATTTTGCCATGAAGAGAACCTAAAATAAACATACACAAAGTGCAACTGCTACAGAAGGATTTTAGTGCTTTTATACAGATCTTGAAATAGAGGGCAGCCTGCATAAAAGGTTTCTAGGACAGTTCCTTTAAAGGATGATCTCTCTTCAGTAAAAAAATAATGTAGTGTTTTAAAAAAAGAAACCTGTTTGGGTTTTGGCAAACCAGGTTTTTCTTTTTATAACAGAATCACAGAATCACAGAATCACAGAATCACCCGGGTTGGAAGGGACCCCAAGGATCATGTAGTTCCAACCCGCCTGCCTAGCAGGGCCACCAAACATACACATTCAGATCAGGTTGACCAGGACCCCGTCCAACCTGGCCTTAAACACATCCAAGGACGGGGCATCCACAACCTCCCTGGGCAGCCCGTTCCAGGGCCTAACCACTCTCCTAGTAAAGAACTTCCCCCTAACATCCAACCTAAATCTTCCCTCCTTCAACTTAAAACCATTTCCCCTAGTCCTGCTGTTATCAGCCCTTTTGAAGAGTTTACTCCCCTCCTGGGTGTAGGTTCCCTTCAGGTATTGATAGGCTGCAATGAGGTCACCCCGCAGCCTTCTCTTCTCCAGGCTGAACAAGCCCAACTCCCTCAGCCTGTCCTCATAGGGGAGGTGCTCCAGCCCCCTGATCATCTTAGTCGCCCTCCTCTGGACCCTTTCCAAAATCTCAATGTCTTTCTTGTACTGAGGGCTCCACACCTGGACACAGTACTCCAGATGGGGCCTCACAAGAGCCGAGTAGAGAGGGACAATCACCTCCCTGTCCCTGCTGGCCACCCCTCTCCTGATGGAGCCCAGGATCCCATTTGCCTTTCGAGCTGCCAGAGCGCACTGCTGGCTCATGTTCAGTCTCTCGTCCATCAGGACCCCCAGGTCCTTCTCTGCCGAGCTGCTCTCAAGGACCGCTCCTCCCAGCCTGTACAGGTGCCTGGGGTTCTTCCGGCCCAAATGCAAACCCTTGCACTTTGCCGTGTTGAACCTCATCAGGTTCACCCGAGCCCAGCCCTCCAGCCTGTCGAGGTCCCTCTGAATGGCATCCCTTCCTTCCACCGTATCAACCGCACCACTCAGCTTGGTGTCGTCAGCAAACTTGCTGAGGGTGCACTCAATTCCCTCATCGATGTCATTAATAAAGATGTTAAAGAGCACCGGTCCCAAGACAGACCCTTGGGGGACACCACTTGTTACCGGCCTCCACCTGGACATAGAGCCATTGACCACCACCCTCTGTCTGCGGCCTTTCAACCAATTGCTTATCCATCGGGTCGTCCACCCATCAAATCCACTTCCCTCCAATTTGGAGATGAGGATGTGGTGGGGGACCATGTCAAAGGCCTTGCTCAGGTCCAGGTAAATGACATCGGTCGCCTTCCCTTCGTCCACCAATGCCGTCACTCCATCATAGAAGGCCACAAGATTAGTTAGGCATGACCTTCCTTTGGTGAAGCCGTGCTGGCTGTCTCGGATCACATGCTCATTCTTTATGTGACCGAGCATGTTGTCCAGGAGGATCTGTTCCATAACGATTTTTGTGTGAAGGAATTTCTTATGAAAAATACCAAAATGCATCAAAAGTTTGACATAAGAGAAAATGCCTGTGTCTTAACATGAAGATCTCTTAATATCACATGGCAAAAAAAGCCCCACTTTCTGAACAGGTTTAATGAGGCTGGAACTATTCTGTTCAATTCAGTGGAGCTTTGGTAATTTCAAGTTAATTTTCTTAGGGTAGGATTGAAGATCTGCACAATTCACTGTGATTGATATCTAATTTTGGCTGTCAGTCAGCCTTTTGTTCTCTATTACAGGTCAGCTGCCAGAAGGCAGAGGGATCATGGGACTACCTTCGTCCACCAGTCAAGTGTCTCCCAAAGTCTCCCAAAGTGTAATGAAGCCTTGCCACCCATACTCAGCAGATGAAATTCTTTAAAATGAAGCATGGAAATTTCTAATTTTTTTTTGTTCCTTGATCCTAATTTTACTCCTTGCTGATAGCCCCTGTGTCAGTGCTTCTGCACTGCATACTTTTGCAACATACTCCGAAAACTTAGGATTACAGTTAGGCAATCAAATGTCAGGATGTGCAAGCACTTCCTTCAAATTCTTCTACCTCAGAGTTTTACTCATTTCTTCATAATCTGATCTGATTCAACACAGCCTTAAAGGCGCACTTCCCTTTTCAGAGAAGTCTAATTGAACTTTCTGTTTCATCCTGATTAATCTCCTTCAGTTTATGCCTCTTTCATTTTGGGACGCATACTGGTCTCTGGGAAGAGAGTCCATCTGTGACAATAGGGATTGATTGTTCAGGTACAGTTAGTCCGCAGTGGTTCTTAGTGTCTAATCAGTTCTGTATGAGAGTGATTTACACCAGCCACCTTAGATTTGCTGGTTTGAAATCAGATTCACACAGGTTATTATACATTTCCTTGTGTCATATACATATATGTATTTTTCTGCTGGATAGAAACAAATGTTCATGTCTCAGTTTCTGGGGGTTTTCCTTCTGAAGGTTTTGATAGATACCAGGAAGATATTTTTTCCCGAATCTGAGTGCAATCCTTTTAAAAATACAATAGTTTTACTATCCTGGGTTAAGAAAAAATTCATCTTTTTTTTTTTCAAATTTCAGTAATTACCAACCTACCCATGGTAACTGTGTTTATTTCAGTCCTTTTTAAAGTACCACATCTCAAGAGCACAGGAACAAGCAATTCCAAAAGGTCGAGTCAAGCAGATGAGGCAGAAGGCCAGCCTGGCGGAGCAGGGATACTCTTCCATAGCTTAAGCAGAAAGTGTATTGCCCCTGGAGGTGACATTGAGTGACACAGGAAAACTACAGAGACACCACTCAGCACTGTAGAGACAGAGTCCAAAGAATGGCTATGGAGACAGTGAAGAGTCTGGAGGGCAAGGTGTATGAGGAGTGGCTGAGGTCCTTTGGTTTGTTCAGCCCAGATAAGGGAAGGCTGAAGGGAGGCCTCATGGTAAAACATTACTTATGTAAACATAATTTTCCAGCATTATTAGAGGTTTCTGTTGAGTGAAGAAGGGTTTTGAAGAAGGTTTTATGAAGTCAGTTGTAGGCTAACAGGCTAGATGAACATGTGGTCTCACACAATTTTTTAATTTTGGTTTACATACGTAAATGGAAATCTACACTTAACCTTAGAAAAACTAGATTGCTTTCATAATCCACAGGAAAAAAAAAAAGGTAAACCAAGATATCAGACTGCACTGATTTCTCATGGGACTCTGCCAACATATTGTTCATCAGGGAAAATATGGAGTGTAGTAGCCCACATATTCTGTATATTCCCCATTTATACCAGCTGCTGCAATCTCATGTATTTCCTTTCTTGAACTGCAATAAAGATATTCCACACAGACTTGTTTTTGAATAAAATGAAGCCATATGTCATACGGTGATAAGACTTTCCTGCATGTTTATAGTGCAGATGCCATTCTATTCCTTGTCCCAGAATTTAATTAACTGACATCTCAATACACAGCACCATGATTTGGCAACTCAGTTTGTTGGTCACTAGTTCAAAACCTTCTTAGAGAATTGCAACCCAACATAGGCTTACTGTAAACCAGTATCTCTAGCAGAAAGAGCGTCCAAAATTGTTTGAAGACAATCTTTCTCTCTCTCTTTTTTTTTTTTTTTTAAGCAGAGAACCCTTTCTGCTTGAGGTGAGGTGAAGACTCAACATTATATGGTGTGTGTGAATTCTACAGAAAAAAATATTCTCAGATGAGCGTATGGGGTCTGTGTGTTCTTTCAAAGATGTAAGTTCATGGAAAATATATTGGCAATGCCAATGAAACACCTGCAAACAAAATCAACTCACCATGCACAACATTAAGAAAATGAAAACCAGGACATATCGAAAAAATTGGAGATACTTATTTGTGCAACTTCCAAATAACAGTGAAGTAAAATTCTTAAGAGAAAAACAGAACATGATTTTTGTCATTGCTGTTAGTGGTATTTTGCCTTTTTCATCAATAGACTACACAAAACTAGCAAAAAAAAAGCTATACATATGCCAAATATCCAGCTGTAGCCCCGAGATACCTGTGAGCTGCAGGCAAACATTCCGGTCATGTGGATGTTAGTCACGAGAAACAAGAGGGAGAGCCCACAGAGAAGCAGGAGGCTGTGAGGCTGGCTGTGCCTCTTCCACCAAGAGCGTGGAAGTCACAGGGGTGATTTGTCAGAGAAGTCCTCTCTTTCTCATTGCAATTTTTTTTTGGCCTTTTCTTAAACTGAATTAGATCTTTGAATCCCAGTCCTGAACAGACAGAGGTAGCACTGTGTTGGCAAAAACTTATTCTATTAATTCTTATGCTGGTTTTTACTTGAACTGTTCCAGCATTCCCAATGCTGGCTGTCCATCCTGAGAATTCTGAACAATATTTCCTTTTCTAATAAACCATCACTGAAGATACAGTGTAAAAAGGACACTAGGAGATTGTGACAAAGGGCAGGAGTAGGAAAACCACTGAAAATAAATAAAGCTTTCAGTGTGCTTCCTCTGGCACTTTTGGGTGCTGAGGTCCAACTCTACCAAGTTGGGTGCGAGTTCCTGCACTCCTCTTCCATTGACATGTAACCAATTACTTCTGGCAGTTTATATCTCAGCACAGCAGCTAAAAAGCATATCAAGCACAGAGTGTTTTAAATTCTGAACAGAATATTTTACATAGCTTCACTGTGAGATTTTCATTCACCCATATAATAACTATATGCTTTGACCATACAAAGTGGTTTATGATTTTTGCCACTTGGAGCATTCATTAGTAGTCTGTGCAATTTTTAAAATGCTTTCCATACACACTTCTCCAAAGCAACAATTACCTAAGATGGGAAAATAAAATAGTTGTTTCTGTTTGAGCATACAGATGAAAAGAGGAAACCTGACAGAACTGAATATTATAACTTCTGAGAAGACTGAGATTTACCAGAGATCTTCTGATCTTGAGGCTTAAAATATAAATTATTGTGAAGGAATATGTACTTTTTTTTTTTTTTTTTTAAATTCTAATTATGAAATTCATTCTACCTAATAGTAGCTTTACTAAGTAGCTCTTCACCTCAATCTTTTATTAGGTTTGATTGCTTCCTACCGTATTCTGGACAATTGTGTAGATATTTTAGTATGAACTAGAGATAAATTATCCTGGAAGACATTCATGGTTGTTTTGGGGTGTGCTCTGAAGCCAAAGCAGTATTGCCATGGAAAATCATTGAAACAGTGATGCCTCAAACTAGTAAGTCTCCATAGCAACCAAAAAAATAATGACAGCTGTACTAAGAAATTTACTAATAGAAGCCCTTAACACATTTGTCTAGTCTCTGTTGTACTTCATACTTATAACCAGTAGAATGATTGTAAGAAAGTCAAGTGCAGAAGAAAAAATATGGAATATCTGCTTTTTTCACACTGATTTTACTTTTCTGGCCTGCCATCTGTCTGACCTTGTCTGTAGCCAATATAACCATCACAGAAAAATGTAAAATAGTTGATAAGGTAGCTCAATTGCAACTAGACTTATTCTAATTTTCGGTATTTCATTTATTATGTGCTAGATCCAGAGCAGAAATTTCTCATTTACATGCACAAAGTAAGGTCTTCTGAAAACAAATTCAGGAGGATTCTCATGCTCATAATTTCAAAATTATTGAAAACTAATATTAAAAATTAAATTAAAAATACATAAGTAAGAGAGACACTGTTTTAAAATGGCCTTGCTCAAGTCCAAATTACTGACTACTGAGAAAACCAGGAGGATTCAGTAGAATCAAAGTTACATTGATAAAACACAAGGTACATCACTTTGGTGCACTAGAAATGCTCAAACGCACCACAGAATTAGGTCACTGACTGTTTAGCCATTGAGCTAGAATGTATAGCAAGTTATCTGTTCAAGATGACCTCAGAATAAAAGACATGTGACATTAGCTGCTGATTTTAAGGAATCAACTTCATTATTGAAAGGATACATATATAAACAGCAATTATATCCAGTGGGACAGAAATCTAAATGGGACCTTATGAAGTAAAGAGTTAATTACAAAATTCAAAAGACAGTGGCTTCTTAGATGAAGCTGATTTTACCTTGATTACATTTTTACTGTGAGTTCTGCCAATGATACATATTCTTGGGAGTTTGAAAAGAACAATTTAATAAACTTGAATATAATTCTGAGACAATCAAATGGAGAATATGTAAACAGAAAAATTAGAAAGATAATTGTCTGCTGTTGAATAACATTTTACTAAATGCCCAGATTACGTATGTGTGAATGATGCTGTTGCAGAGACTTAAGGAAGGAGTACTAAGGGTCAAAGTAAAATAAAAGCATCTATAAATCATAGTGAAAAGTGGGGAAAAAAAAACAAACTGGAGAAATCGTAACAATAACTGTCTTACAAATTTTAGAAAGTAGTGGAAACAAAACGTTAAAGACCAAATCTATGGTTAACAGATTTAAGAATGAAGAGACAGCCAAGGGGCTTACATTGTACTGGGATTCCCAGTAATACGATTGTTCTGTAGCCGTATGATGACAGCGGAACTGGAAAGAATTCATGGAAATCTGAGTCTCAGTCACTTTGTATTTGCATTTGGGGAAAGCCAGATGGTATAGTCATATGATATGATGATGTAATCTTTTAATTTTAACCAGTTAGACAGCAGTTTTTTAATGATACACATTTTTAAATCTGCATGTCCATTTAACAAGCATCTGATAGTTTAAAAGAACTAGCAAAAGACCTCCATGGGCATTTAATGTAGATGACTAAGTCTTCCAACTGGGGAAGTTTTAAGAAATGGGAAAAATCTGATCTTGTACTGATATTTAAAAATGATTTCAGAACAAAATCCACCTGATATCTATGCATGTAATTAAAAATAATAGGTCTTATAGCTGTCAATAAGGAAAAAATCATGGTAAAAGTTTTATCCAAGTGAGCTTTCTCCCCTATATTATTTATTAATGAGACAAAAACCTAGTGTTTTACTGGCAAAGTTTCCCTACACCACTAAAACTGATAGAGAATTACATGACAAACAGGGTTGGAAAGTGATGCAGAACAACCTGAATTTCTTGACAACAAAGAAAAGATGACATTTCTAAGAGTCCATGTAATGTGGAACAGTGTGAAACACTTGTAGGATGGAAGACTCCATGCTGGGAAATATGGGCTGAGAAGGATTTGATTTTATGATGGATGATCATACACATGTATCTCCCATAGTGCATCCTGGACAAAGTGCTAAAGTGATCACTGGAGTATATTCAGGAGAATATGAATAGAAGCAGGGAACTTGTATTATCCAGGTGCAGATTTGCTGTGAGTGTAAAGAAAATGTGCTACAGAGTCCATAGCTCTGTGGTGAAATTTGGCTTGGAGCTATGTTGTCTGATGGAGGAGGAGGGGAGGGCACAGCTTCACCTGTGCATTTGCTGGGAACCAGCTTAGCATCACCCTGTTTCATTACTGCTACTGGTACTCTGTTCTAAAGTGTTTTATTTTTTTTTATTAAAACTGAAGTGTTTTATTTTTTATTAAAACAACAACAAAAACTCAAAAGCTCTAAAAACGAAGAAGTTTTGAAGGAAACTATGAATGTGCTTAAAGAATGGATGTGTTTAAAGAAAAATATGAGGACTGCAAATGCAATGCCTCCTATTTTATTATGTTGGCTTACAATGTCAGAAGCAACTATTACTGGTATGGCAGCAGAAGCTGAACTTTCCCAATATTCCATTACTGTTGTTGCTGTGTGACAGATGGGCTGCAGCAGAGAGGCAGTCTGACAGAATGATGTCTGACATAGAAGTGCATATGAATCAAAGGTTTGTCATCGAATTCCACCGTGTGAAAAAAAAAATGGCACCCATTGACATTCATTGATGCTTGGTAAATGTTTATGGAGGCCAAGCAGTGGATGTGAGCACATTGAGGTGGTGGTGGTGCATTTCAGAAGTGGCAACAATGGCAGTGGTCACCTCTGCCGGTGCAGATTTTTATGGGTGCGGGATGCAGGCTCTTGTTCATTGCTGGCAAAGATGCATAACTGTGACAATGTTGAAAAATAGTATTTTGTAGCTGAGAATTTGCTTTATCAAACAGTGTTATTGTGCTCTTTATCTATTCTTTTTTTCCATGGAAATAAATAGGAAACATTACTTTCAGACAGACCCGTGTATACTGAAATTGAGGGATTTAAGTTCAAAGATTTGAACTTAGTGAGCAAGAAGAAACTGGTATAAAGGCATCTTTAATTTCTTTGGCAAAAATTAGACAAATCCATTGCTCAGAATTAGAGAAATGTAGGTTTGAAGTAATTATACAAGAGTGAAGGGAAGTGGCCACTGAAGAAACTTGAAGATTGTGTTGGGCTTTCTCTGAACAGGAAATCTACATCAAGATCAGTGTCCAGTATGGTATAGCGGCAGCACTGGTCTTGATACAGAAATTAATACAAGGGAATCTTGTAGATGTGGGATGGAAAGAGTCATATTAGACAGTCAACAGATCCCTTTCAATATCTTTTAGTAAAAAATGTGAAACGGGCATCATATTCTGCTGAGATGGTATAGGGCAAGAACTTAATGGTATTCTTAAAAAACGTGCTTTGCAAATAATTTGAATATATAAATTAATTATCAGGCATATAAGCTCTGAAATTAACTCAGTCTTCACTATATAATGAAAGTTTGATTTTTCTGATTGACATGATGGAAATTCACATAAATTACTGAACATGAACTTTGGTCACTAAAAAAGCACCTGTAGAGCTCCACATTTCTGTCCATGTATGAAGGGGAAAGAAAAAAGCAGTGCAGCTCTAAAAGTTCCCTTTATTTGCTCAGAGTTCTTTATTTTTGCTAACTCTAGATACTCCTTATTTACACATTATTTTGTTTATCCTTTCTTGCTTGCTGGCACCTGTTTCACCTTGCTATATCTGCTAGCATAATTTAGCTTGCCGTTGAGTCACGGGTCCAATAGCTGATTCAGCTGTCCATTCCTCTTCCACCCTCCCCTATGGCTTGGAGTGATTCAGAGCTGTGCCTTCCCACAGAGCCTCCATGAAGAATTAAAAATAAGGAAGAAAGATTTTTACAACACAGTGACACACCCTGCTGTTCTTACGATCAGTCATTCATGCTGTGTTTTTCCCACAAGTGAACAGGGAAGGGCAGGTTTCCTATATCTTTTTCAACCATCCAGTAGCTTTCCTGGAAACCTGGAGAGCCAGGTTCCTTTAGAGGTTGACTTAGAAAACCATATAACATCTTTGCTTATCCAGTTTTTTTGGTCTTTTTGTTTTTTTTCCCCATAGATTAATCCGCACTGGTCCTCTGAAATGCCTGTAGAATTGTTTCAGTTTGCACTCTGCCTCAAAGACAGCCTCAGCATTACTTTGCTCATATGTATGCTTGAGTGTGTGTACTATCCTACATCTGGAACGAGGAGTTGTATTAAAAATAAAATAATTATAAAAAGAAAATGAAATGGCCTCAGATGGAAAGCATTTGGAAAGGAAAATACCGAGTAAAAATGGAAAAATAAGTACGTGTCAGGCCAGCTGCAGGTTAGGAGCAACTCCCAGAGAGCCAGTGGGATTTGCTGGTGCCCTGCATGGGAAGGCAGAGATGAAATGATACAAGTAGAGCTGGACTACAGCACTATGGTGACCATGTTCACAGCCATGCCTGCAGTAAAGGCTTCTAACTTTAATTTCCCTGGCCTTAGGAGTATTCCTCAGAAGGTAAAGACATCTGTTTGAGTAAGACTGTACCCTTGGGTAGTAGTGACCAAGAGCAGGTGGCAGAAAGCTTCTGATGGTGCGGTCGCCATCACGTACGGAGAATTCCTGCCTTACTTGACAAGAAATGGAAATTCTCTTCAGAGTGAAACTCATGCTTTAAATCCTTCTCACTTTTTTTTTGTGCAATGTTCTAGGAATCCCACACTGTGAACAAAGCATCATGCATAGGGCTACTTGTGAGCCCCTAAGTTAAGAAAGAATTTTACTACCTCCCTTCATGGGATAAATTGCACAAGTACGGTTAGACATGATTTCAGAAACCACAGAAAATCAGCCACCTGATAGCTTCTCAATTTCAAGTTAAAATAAATTACATTGAAGAAGCATGTTTCACAATAACATAAGAAGAAAAAGTGTAGGAACAAAGATTTGTCTTAGAAAATTATTAAATTGTTTGGCCTTTCAATAATTGAACAGGCTTCATTACCATGCATACAAAAAACAGGTTGGCTATTCACCTTTGGGAAGATGGCATTTGCATTGCTATAATAGAAGAGAAGAACCTTAGAAAACTAACTAGATAGCATAAAAATGCAAATTACTGCAGCTAATTGGCTGTGCCTTCTTACACCTTCTGAATTATTAATTTATGACCAAGTAAATCTGCTCCTTTTAAATAATATAATAAAGAACAACACTGGAGTCTGCACTGTTGAATGGATAGTGTTTGTTCCCTTTATTTTATGGTGAGTTGCTCTTTTTGTTTGCACTAGTAAGGTGCTTGCAGTGTTCTGTGAAAGGATGTAGGCCCAGCACTTTTCTTATGCAGAATGACACCATTATATTGCTAATTCTTAAGTCTTGTCCACCAAAAGAAAAAGAAAAAGAAAGACAATGCCATTATTACAGTAATGCAAATTTCATCTTGCACTATTGACAGTAATGTTTAATCTGAGAGCAGATGAATAACCCAAAGACACTTACCTGAGGGTATGTGAGTAATTCCATCCTTTTCAGTGATGTAACATAATCATCAGTAGTGGCTGTCAAGGGGGCTGGAGAAAACAAAATAAAATGAACTACTTGATAACAAGGTGAACGTAGAGGCATTTTTTCCTAAATATTACTTCTTCTCTCATGCAGAAAGCTTGGGAATTTTCTGAGGAGCTGCCCATTCTATCTGGGATTTTTAGAGTCACATTACCCTTTGCTGTATAGGAGCACAATTATGCAAGTGCTAGATACTGTATCTGGTGGGGCTGTAAAATCACTGTGTACACACAGCCACGGTGAGGCCCTCACATGCACTGTGTACACTCAGTGAGATTGTGCAGTGCATGAAGAGTGTGCTTAAAACTTTAAAAAAGGGCTCAGACTTACTGAACTTGCATTATATAGCCCAGGTGCTTTTGTGGAAACTTAGATTCACACATTTAAGTAATTCTGTGGGACAAAGATTTAAAAACTAATCTCAGATTGCATGCTTTACTTTTTTTCCCTGGAGCTTCACCTATATTCCGATAACATGCCTAAAGTAAAAATACCCCATTGCTCTGAGTACTTTTTCATAGGTAATGCACGCCTGACCAGGACTAGAAGTTTTTGTGGTCTGTGGGGTTGGCTGTTGCTTTAGGGGACACAGGCAGCAATCACAGGCAGTGAGTGGGAATGCCAGTTCGCTTCTCCTGTGAGGAAAAAAATGTCTGCTTTACAAATGTCTGCCTGTTGAGGCGAAGTTTATTCTTCTTGATTTTAGACCTCCAATGATTTCTGTTTGGAAATGTAGCCATAACAGCATAAAAGCTTTGTTGCTTGCTCATGTGTTGCTTAGTGCATGGTATCCCAGAACACAAGGAGATAGATCACCATGCCTGGGAACTCACGCCCTGTCTCTGCTGTGGGGCATGCACAAGAGCCACCACAGAGAGGCAGATGGTGAGGAAAGCTTTGCTGAGGTTTCAGAGTTCTTGCCAGACTGAGGATTCAGCTACAAGGACAACAGAAGCAAATAACAAGTCCATGGAATTTCTAGTGCTAGAGATAGATAAACAAAAACTGAAGAATGTTCAATCTGGTTCAATTTTATTTATTTATTTATATATATATTAGGAGTTTCTTAACATGGCTACATTTGGCCTAACTCTTGTTTCTTAGCTTCCAAATACCTCACTAGTATAAATGCATGTCCTAAGTGGGACAGGAATGCATCTCCATTTTACAAAGGAGAAATTGAGATATGTAGGGTAAGTGAAATAGCTGACCAAAGATGCCTATGAAATCTCAGTTTGGAACTTGAGCTACTGTCCCAGTTTCTGCACAAGCTACTACACTGCCTTGTCTGCCATCTGCATTTTCTCAGAATAGAATCATAGAATCACCAAGGTTGGAAAAAACCTCCAAGATCATCCAATCCAACCACCAACCTGCCACAAATATTTCCTTTAGTACAAAATCTAAATGTTTCTTGTACGCATCCAAAGACAGTGATTCTACCACCCCCCTTGGGCAGCCCACTCCAGCACCTAGCCACTCTTCTGGAGAAGAGATTTTTCCTAATGTCTAACCTGAATCACCCCTAGCACACCTTGAGACCATTCCTTCTAGTCCTATCGCAGTTACCTGAGAGAAAAAAACTGACCCCCACCTCGCCACGACCTCCTTTCAGGTAGTTGTAGAGAGCTGTAAGGCCGCCTCTGAGTCTCCTCCAGACTAAACAATCCCAGCTCCCTCAGCCACTCCTCCTAATACTTGTGCTCCAGACCCTTCACAGCTCCATTGCCCATCTCTGAACACACTCCAGAGCCTCAATATCTTTCTTGTAGTGAGGGACCCAAAACTGAACACAGTACTAGAGAAGCAGTCTCAGCAATGATGAGTGCAGAGGTACAATTACTTCCATGCTCCTGCTAGAAACACTGTTTCTCATACAAGCCAGGGTGCCATCAGTTTTCTTGGCCATGTGGGCACACTGTTGGCTCATGTTCAGCCGAGCATCAGCCAGTACCCCCAGGTCTGTCTCCTCAACACAGTCTTCCAGGCACATTGTCCCAAGCCTGTAGCATTGCCTAGGGTTGTTGTGGCCAAAGTGCAGGACCTGGCACTTGGTCTTGTTGAACTTCATCCCACTGGAACAAGTATATTAAGTATGAAACTTATAGAATGCTTTACTTAAAATATTAATGAAACGTTACAGCTGCCAAACTAAAGCCAGCAGAAGCAGTGAAGAAGATACCCTCACATATCATCCATAAAAGCAAGAAAGGAAACACCCCAGGGATAAGTATTTCAATAAAAGTCTGTAGGTGGTAATTAAAGGCATTTAGGCACAGAAGGGTTTGGAATAGACAAGTGTATGCAGAGCATGGCATTTGCCTAAAATTTGCTGATAGTGTCTGCTTCTGCCTCTGCCATTGCCGAACACCTGGAACTGGATTCTCCCTTAAGTGGGAAGAGAAGAGTAACAGATGTGTTTATGCTCCATGAGTGATTGAAGAAACAGAAAAAGACCAAAAAGAGATAATAAGAATCCGTTGATCCTCAGAGAGAAAGGAGCACAGGGACTAGTCATTTTCGTTTGTCAACAGGCCAAGAAGCAGAGGGCTTAGCCTGCAGCAAATTAGATTAAATATCAAGGAAAAATATGAATTAGTCATGAAGGGAATATTTTAGAATCAACATCACTGAGACTATTTAAGGCTAGACTTCCTAAAGCACAGCTGGAGATGGTTTAGGGTCAATTTAAGCCTTCCATCTCAAGGAGGGCAGTGGAGCTTGTGGGGAATGGGCTCCTCTCATCTCCCAGTCACAGTGGCTGTTGAACCTTGCTGAGGGTCTTCTTCTGCCCTCAGGAGAGCACAGGTCAGAAGAGCAGCCCTCTCCCTCTGTCATGTTTTTGCCCATTAGCTGCACACTCAAACTGCATCTGAAGAGAAGCAGAGTGCTGGAAACGTGCAGATCTCCATGCTTTGCTGGGAAGGAGGAGGCATTCACAAAGGCCTGGCGTTTTCAGCATGATGTACAGAGACTTGCAAACTGAACTTCTTGAAGAGCTTCTGGAAATGAAGCCAGAGTCACACTTATTGCCCCCAAAAGGAAAGAAGCTCAGTGTAGCTGACTTATGAGTACTGACACACCGTTCAATCCTCTGGGGAAGTCACATCACCTCCTCCCGAGCGCGCCGCCTCACGCCTCAGGCGGGATCCTGGTGCAAGGGCGCTCTCTGGTGCCGGAAGAAGGCGCGGCTCCGAGCCGCGGCTGCAGGGCTTCCCAAGATGGCGGCTTCTTGGAGGTGGGTGGGAGTGATTCCAAAGCGTGGCCGCTCACACCTCCGCTGCAGTATGGCTGTGTGGTACCACCCCTGTGCCCAACGGACATGGCTGGCCAGCACTGCTCCTACGTTTTCTCCTGTAGTAGGCTGACTACAGAAGATGAAAACTGGCAAACCCACGCTTGCAATTTTAGTGATTAACTAACATATCATTTTATGTGAGACCACTGGAAGTTGTAGAGCATGTTAATTTGCTGTTTGTAGCGGTGATACTGTTGCTCAGTAACTGGTGTATCTGCGTCTGTTGACCTGAAAGAGAGCGACTTGGCCATGTGTAATTCCAATGGGCTAAAAAGGAACAAGCTAAGGATTTGTGCTTCTTTTTTTGCCCTTACTTCCTTTCTGTTGTCATTTAACTTCACAGTTGATGCACATTTTACTTTTAAAATGACAAAAATCAGGAAACTATAATTCTGGTCATTGCCATGTGCTTCTGATGACAAAACTTACCTTTTCATTTCTTTCCAATGCCAAAGTCCACTAAATTTGTAGTGGATTTAAAATGAGATTCTCTACTTCATGTTAAATTTGTCTAATTCTTCTGTCTGGGAGTAAATAGACAAAAACTAAACCCACCAGGTTTAGTAAGCATGCCTATTATGGACAGCAGCACAAAGCTCGTGTAACGTGCTATTGGTGAAACCTGCTAAATTTTCTGTTAGGGAGTTGTCCACTTTGTGTTTGTGTTTTCTTTTCAAGAAAGATGCTGTTGCCAGTTATGAGCATGATAGGCATAGGATTGAAAAACAGATGTAGATCCAGTTGTGGTTTTATATGCAGAAAGGTACGGTATACATATGCTCAAGTAAGTAAGTGACATGTTGTTGTCTGTCTGTCTGTCCACCTGTGATGAGCCTGTTGCTCTACATTTCTTCACAAAAGATTAACTAGCACTGAATGCACTATGCTTTTAGTGACTGAGGGAGTTACTGACAACACGTTTTTAAGTTCTTGTCCAGTGGGAATTCCATTTCATCTTGCTTTCTTCATAGTTGTTGTTCTACTGACTTTTGTGATTAAGGATGCATACTCCAGTAGACATCAATTGCAAAGAAAATATTGCTTAGACAACCAGATCATCAGAGGACGTAACTCATTTAGGAGAAGATGAAGACAAAATATTTACTCTGAGAACTTGCTCCTATCTGTATATTGATACTAAAATCTACCTGATATGTTTTTATGATTTTTGTTAGAAAGCACATCCTGGCCTTTGAACGAACAATTAAAAAAAAAGACTGACTTTGGTATAGCGAGCATTTTTGAACAAGACAGTATTTCACAGTATTTCATAGATTTAGAAGCAGAGCTTCATTGTTTCAGGAAGATAAGAGCATCCTAGGGTAGGGGATCATAAAAATTGTTAATAATAATAATGAACATTAGCATATTACTTTTGAATTAAGCCACATATTCTTTTTCTTAGTGTTGGAAATAACCCAAACTGAATAAAAGAGATAGAATAACAGAGGGAAATTACAGCTTTTATAAAGGATTATGATAACACTTATCTCTGCGTTGAATCATGGCAGAGCTCTGCTTAACCGAATGATTTATTAGGGAAGGGACGTTAGCTGAATGACTTGGATTACATCATGGGAACCACAGAGACAGCTTCTTAGGATATTTTTTCTTTGAATTTGTAATTCTTTGAAGAATTAGAACTCCGTTTAAGTGCTGTGAAGTCCATCAACTTATGAAATTTGAAACCCTTACAGCTAGGGTGAAGTAACTCAGAACTGAGTTTAGAGCTTCCTATTGAACTAAATGTTTTATAGTAAATTATTGCTGTTTCTCAGTTTATTTTGTTCATTATGCTTGTTTTGGAAAGGAAACAAAAATATAACTCTTAGTATGACTCTGATTTTTTAATTTCTTATTATTCTTTGGCATAGTTACTGACATACAGCCAAAGAATGTTAGGGAGACTAACAATTTGATGCAATAAAACAATGATCTTTACAATTTCTTTGCAGACGCTTCATTTTGCAACCATGTTTATGGGAGACTCTGGAAAAATAGCAGTATAGCAAGGATAGAAATACTTTCTTCAAATTACGACTTAATTGAACTTCTTTATCTTGAGAACTTGTCACTGCTAGGTGTCATTCACAGCATGCGGTTCAGAAACTGTGCAACACCTATCTGATGAATACCAGAAGCTTTGTTCAAATATTGTTCTTTTATTGAGTGGTAGCTTCATTAACTGAAGGTAAGTGCTTCTCAAGATAGTATGTCTGTCTGTACATATGTTTAGAAAAGAAAGACTGAGTTCATTAACCCATTTCTGTGGACCTCAAGAATATTATATAGGCAGCAGCGCTATAAAATTTTTCACAGTGAATTCAATTTCCTGAAGAACAAATGAAAATTGCTCTGTTATCTTTAGTAATTAGTTACTGTCCTCAGATTTCTGCTCATGAAGTCGTTGCTTATAAGTAGGCCCTAGAGCATGTCAGGTCTAGTTTCAATAGTTTCAAACTACAGTCTGTCTGTAGTTTGGTGGCTCTGCCTGTGGCATGGGAGTTGGAACTTGATGATCTTGAGGTCCCTTCCCACCCAGGCCATTCTATGATTCTATGTTATTTACTCGTTTTGGACAGTGGCATGTAAAGTTTGCTTTCTTCCTCTGAGATATTGCTATTCAAGATTTTAAAAATAACAAGTATGAAAAGTTTTACCTTCAAATACCATGGTTTAAAAATACTGAATAGTTCAGTTGGTGGCAGAGTTCTGTGCTTTAGAAAAATCAAATTACTTATTTTTCAACCTAATTTTAGATAATTCCATTAAAAAACCCTCATGAATGTTCTGAAGAAATGATTAAAGCCTACAGGTAAAGTTACTTAAAAATATGAAAATGATTAGAATTTCTTAACAGAGGTATATACAACAAAAAAACAAGATGGTAAGAGAAAACCCCACATTCAGTGGTGAGGTTCAAGTGCTTGTTCTTATTCAAATTGGAATTCTAGAAAAAAGAAAAAAAAAAAAAAAGGATAATTCTGCCCACTTGAAGAAATAAAGAGGACAAAAAGATAAGAATTCAGCGATGTAAGAATCACGTGCAAAGCAGATAATCAGAAATAAAAAAAAGCCAGAGAAAACTAAATCTTCAATAATACAAAACCAGAAAACCCTCATAAAAATCTGTAAGTTTGTTGGGCTATTTATAATCAGAAAATAAGAGTATTGCAGTATGATGTAAGTTATCTCTCATTGTTTGTCCCATGGATTATTATGGAATATATTCTTATGAAACATTTTCTTTTTAAAGGGAAAAAAAAAAAAAAAGGATTTTACCAGGTCAGGTTGCTGATGCCTGTAAATACTGAATTAATCTTCAAATATTTTAAAGCCAGAGTGTTTTTCATTAGACAAATTGTATCTTTGTTTTTAAAAATCCTGATTGTTTTAACAGAAATCTTGTGAAGAGTGAGATGACATTTTAAGTAAATTTTATTTACAAAAAAATGCTTTGTACCTTGTGGGAGGGACGGCTGAGGGGAGCAGGTAGTCATGAAATGAGAGCTTAAGTACTGCCACTGACTGAAAGACAGAAAACCTCTGTAAAGTGGGATTAAACAGTTAATTTTTAATATGGCCAAAGGTTAATGTCGAAGTGCCCCAGGCTCCTTCTCTGAATACATGCACGTGTTTGCATGCACATTCCTCTTGAAAAGCAGGTGAGCACTGCGACTGAAAATATGGAGTAGACAAAATGATCCAGGTTACTTTGGGTGAGAGATGACTGGAAAGCTCAGAATTACAAGAGCAAGCTAAAGCATTATGCTAAAGCATAAACACTGGAAGCTGAAAAATGCTACTGAATAATGCAAGGCAAGGCAAGAATTGCTTGAATAAGTATCCTCAGTTACCCAGGGAAGAGAAAGAACAAAGTATTATTGCTGTTTTAAGTGGAAGTCGAAGGAAAAGACATTAGACATCTTAAGGAGAAAAAAAAAAATCTTGGATGAACCTATTTATCAATTAACAACAACTCTCACTCTCAATTATGGGTGAAATTTTAGTGCTAGAGCAGTAAGTCAAAGAAAAAATAATTACCATAGAATCAGAATTCCTTGTTGACAACGGTGGTGTCAGGAACTCACTTGTTTTCATTTATAGTCATGGTTTAATCATGAGACTATTAAAGATGATGGCCAAGTTCATCCTGCAGCTGCATTAATGCTCTACTTGTTATAAATTTCACCCAGTGGACCAGTGGTCCAGTCCAGAATTATTATTCTGGGAAAGTAAGCATTTGCTAAAACTCAACAGCTTAAAAAAAACAACAACACAGAAGGACTCTTACACAAACATGTCACAGTTAGAAATACTCAGTGAAAACGCATGTTGATTATATTGAAATGTAGGGAAAATTTTATTGCTCTGTCACTCAGTTTTCATGACAAGATAACATCTTCGTTCAGTATTTATCTATTTTTGAACTTAAATGCATGGTTTTAGTTGCGTTTATTGTATTCCTATTGTTCTACAAAACTGGCATGTTTATAAATAATTGTATAGCTGACATTCATGAAGTGTGAGTTTTACAGAAACACAACACCTTGGTAGCTGTCACTGATATTACTTCAGTTTTAAGGCAGATAATGTAAAGTACTTCAACTTATTTTAAACATAATCATCACCAAGAGGCTATAGGAGTGGAGCTGAACACAAAGCCAGTGAGTCATTTTGGTTTCCCAAGTGATTTGCATCACATCTCTGCTCATACTGAACTCATGCAGATTTTTGCTTTAATTCCTGCTCTGTAGAGTAATGGGCACAAGTAACAGAGTTCTTGACAATTCTCTGAACTTTTACCTAGGAAAATAAGGGCCCAGGCACGTCCTTGATCTTGCCAATGTCATTGCTCCAGCATGCAGACTTAAACATCAGCACTCCTGGGTTTCCTCTGAAGCAGCTCTCTGAATAGAGGAAAAAAAAAAAAAAAAAGCTACTAGTTATTTTCAGAAATCAAAAGAGGCTCCCACAAGCTAAATAAGAGAGAAATAACACCTCTGTCTTTCTTTGAGGGGTGCAAGAATAAGATCTACAAGTTTAAAAAAGTGAATACAAGCATATCTTGATGCTCATCCCTTAGGAATGCTGTCTGTGGTCTCCAGTGAGCCAGACCCACTTGGTCCCCATAGGAATGCAGCCTGTGATGCTACTGGCAGAAATAACATGCTGCTACTCTGCTTCTTCCCCAGGTGAAAGCAGTGCTTGGAAGGAGGGGGCAAAATTCAGCAAAATAGGAGTCTGTTTATCTTAGCCTGCATTTCAAACTGTGAGTTCACCAACCTAATGGCGTCCACTGGTTTATGTTACTGTAAAGTTTCTAAAAGCTCCCAGTGAGCAATTTTCTGGGCTGATTTCAATTATTGGGAAGTTCACTGCATGAGGAACCCAGTTCCTGATCAGACTGGACAATACCACTTGCAGAAATCATGTTTTGCAAGAGGTATTTTGCTTATAAAATTTTCAGTTTCTGCATGACATAATATCTCGCGCAGTACAAAGGTTTTTATTCTTGTTGGGTTTTAGAGGATAGTCTGTGGGGTATAATGTACTCTTAGCTACCAAAACAAACCACTTCACTGGTTCAGAGGAGAGGCTTGTAATAGCACCATTTGTTCAAATACTGGAATAAAAGTAAGCAGTTGATCTAAGGAGTACCGACAGACAAAAAGCAGCAGCAATAAAAGCTAATTGTCTGGTAGCTCTAGGTATATTTTTACTGAGTTTTTCAATCCTAGCCTAAAAGCATATGTTAAAAAAAGGCTCTATCTTCACAGATCAAGCAGCAACAGGAGCAGACAGCAGTCTCATTTCTCTACATACTTTTCTTTCTACCCCAACTCTGATTCAGCTGACTGTCTCAATTCAGCAGAGATTTTAGTATTTTTGTGTAGGTCCCTCTGAAGTTCTGCTCAGTAGCAGACAACTCACACCAACAAGGTAATTTCCTTATGATTCCACTTAAGGTCCACAGAAGCATAAGTGTAAGGAGAAAGTCACAAAGTCACATATGCATGGGGGGAAGCTCACCTTCACAGTGGTTTTTTTTTTTTTTTTTTTTTTTTTTTTTTCTTCAGTGAAACCAAGCTTAAAATACTCCTGTCAAGGTCAGTAACATAATCAGGACTTTAATTATTTGTTATGGTTTGCGTACAATGTGCTTTAGAAGTTTGACTGATACCTAGGGATCCTGAAGCTTTTCCTTTTGGGCCTGATTTTGTTCAGTGCAGCTTTTCAGCCTGGCCACTGGGATGCTCATTACCCTTTAAGAAGAGATGCTCTAAATTGTCTCCCAGCAGCTGTAACTTGAGTCAAGGAACTGCATTCTACTGCAGCTTTACACTGTCAAAGATCCTTCTGGTTTTCCAATAATTTATTTACCTAACAATAACAAAAGCCACAGGTTCCAATGATTTTATACTCCAACCCCTACCATGAAATAACAGAGCTTTGTTTTCCCTGGTATATTTATGTTGATTGTTAATAATAAATACATTAATTGATATTGCCTCTAAGTAATGGATCGTGAGCACTAAGACTGTGCACCATGAAAAGAAAAGTTATTTGCTGTTTCAAGTAATGCTCTTAAACCAGATAACCCTTAGCAGACCAAGGATGGGAAATCTTTTTTTCCTTTAAAAGACACTTTGTCATAACCTACATTGATCAGCACAGTTGTGCCTATACTGTATTTGGTTATTTTTATCTAATACCTGGCTGCAATTGTGCATCACTACTGAAACCATCAATTGAGCTATTAAGAAGGCAGACACATTTAATAACCCCTGCAGTTCTTATCACAGCAGGCCTAAGTCTAACAGTGATGTTCTTCTTAACATAAGCACTGAATTTCAGTGCTTTTTATTATTTTGACCTTTTTTTCATTAGAATTTGACGTTCTTCAGTCTACTATGAAAATACATACTTTGTATTTTGCAGATTTTGTTGGCTGTCGTTAGTGGGTTGGTGTGGTCAGAAGTCCAAGAGACAGCATTCACAGAACAGAAGGAAAAATCAATTTAACTTTAAAATATAACCACTTACTGAACTTACAAAGGAAATAATGGAGGCAGGCTCTTCTGCCTGGCATGACAGTGGGATCTGAAAGCAGAATGAGATTCAGAGGAAAAACAGTATAAGCAGCTGGAGTGAAATGCCATGTTTGTTAGGCAGGAAATCAATAATCCTCGATGGGCAAATCTTATAGAAACCTTTATTCTGACCCTCTATGTTTGGAAATTACAACAGAAGAAACAGAAGTTTGTTACTTGGAAAAATCCAACCTCAGGTTACCCATGTTTATGAAGCTTAAGAAGTGCCTGGAATAATTCTTTTGCAAGGGGAAAAACAAGTAAGAAGGATTTTGCTGGTGAGAGATGAAAGCATATTCTTCTGGGAGCAGATAGCACGTGGATTTTATCACATCAATTCCTCCTACTTCCAGATATCCATGCTTGCCTAAGGAAAGCCACTCTCAGTGGGATAGTCAAGAAACCCAACACAGTCATAAGCATTTCCAAACGGAAAAATGGAGAAGCAGCAGCTTGGAGAACACCATGGCCCTTCATGTGACACTCTGGAGTGAGCATCAGTCCCTGGCACATCTCAAAGGGCATTTCAGGAGGTGCAGCCTGGTTGGGCCCCTGAGAGGAGTACCTCAGGGAGAACCTGACCTGGTCAAGAGGCTGCAGGATCATGTTTTCTAACCTGCTTGGTCAGTCTGTAGCACTGCCAATCCCAGATGTTCACAAAACACAAGTCTTTGTGGCCTGAGATTGGTTAAAAACTTAGAACTGAGATTTCAAAAAGAAAATACATTGAGGGTGTGGTTTATTGCCTTCAGGTTTCTTAGCCTACAGGGTGCACTTGAGTCTTGTTTTTAAGTTTCTCTTTGCTACCACGAGGTCTAGGAAGCTTACTTAAAAGTGTAAGCCAAGATTCTCACCTAATCATTTGACTGTGGGAGCTGAAAAACATAAAATTATGCGAGGTGCAGCACTAACTTCGAGCGGGGCCAGGCATATGGCAAATGCTTGGACAAGGCCTCTCAGAGGGTGAAAGAAGGCAGCCCAAAGGGTGCAAAGAAAAGGTCTGAGAAATGGAGGCAGTGAGGGGAGAAGACAGGCACTGTCCTAGCAGGCGTGGTCAAAGCCTGGGGCTGTGCAGCAGTTATGTGGGCACGAAGCTGCTCACTGGGGACTTTGCCTGAGGATGTTGGGTTGAACTTTCAAAAGAAGCTGGGAAAATGTCCTTTCCTACCATGACTCTTATGAGTTAGCCTCTGTGAAGCCTCGGCCCAACAAAACAAACTGTTTACTTTGGGCAGATCAACTTCTGCAGAAGCTGAGACGGTTTAGTTGGTGTATGGGAGGAATTCTGCAACAATTACTACACAGAGAACTGGATGCATGGAATGACCAGAGTGAGCTGAGGATGACAAATGGCAAATCCAGATTAGAAGTAACTGATCAAACAGTGACCCTTGACAGATCCAGTGTAGCTACTCTGTGATAGAGTAATAAGAGTACAAAACTTTAGAGTTTGGAGAAAGTCAAAGAGCAACCAAGCTGAAATAGGAAACAGCCTTAAGGTCACGAACACTTACATTTTGCAATTTTCATCTTTTAAAATATCAAGTCAAGCCAGGAGTCAATTTGAGTGCTGAGAACTGTGAAAGGCCTGAGCTTTGAATTAGCCTCATGTTAGCTGTGGTATACTTCGGCATTCAAGGTGAATGTAGGGAAAGGACTGCCCTGTAGTTCAAGCACAGGGCTGGATTTAGGAAATTAAAGTACTGCTTCCAATTCAGTCAGTGATTAGGGAAATGCATATACTCTGTGTGAGCAGTTGTGTAAGTGATTGTATGGAGCTATGTGTGCAGACCTGAATGACTTCTCAGTGTTCTTTTGTGGAACAAAGAACTGGCACCAAGCTCCCTGTTCCTTTTTTTTTTGCTTACATTTGGTGCAGAAATGCCTGCCTTCCACCAGAACCTCTCTGCCTGAACATAGAATTCACATCTGCATTTCTGCATGCTCTTTGCAGTGTTTGCTTTAACCAGTGTTAGGTGCGTAACACCATGGGCTGGTTTGTGCTGGAGGAAATAAATTCTTGAAGGTGGCAAGCCCAAGAATGGGCCTCTATCCCCTCACAGTGCAGATGACGTGTGAGGAATAGCTGGCCACTTCAGATAGCTGTATCTGAGTCTGCAGATACCCCTTTTTCTCTGTCAAGCAGTGTCCTTACATGGCCTCTACAATTTTCTACAGAAAACAAAGCAGTATTTTATTCACACGTAAACCTACTCAACTGGAATAAGTTTTTATTATTCTTACTGCTGTGTTTAACAAATACCTTGATCCACTGAGAGCTAGTTAGTGTTCAGGGTTGACTACCTGATACTTACCCATGTCTTCAAAGACTGCAGTTGTGCTGCATATTGAAAAAAATTAGGCAGATTAGTCACTTTTGAAAATCCCACTAAAAGTATCAGTTCAATTTACTTTTTAAGAAACTTAAACTAAAATAGAACCATGAAATCAAAGCCAATCTAGCATTAGTATTCCACAAAAGTAAAAAATGGAGCATTGCTGAAATCAAATCAAAATCAAGTCAACAAATTGACTGCAGCACTGGATCAAAATGAAACAAAATTGCTAACTTGATGAAAACCCGCAGTGTTTATGAACTCTGACAATCTCTGAAAGTGTATGTCTGTTTAGCCAGGAATTTCAGAAAGTACTTTTTTTCAAAGCTCAACACAAACTTAACACTGAGCTGTGTTATGTAACAGCAAAAGCACCATTTCAGAGCCAATTATCCAGCTTCCTTCTTTGAATCCTATTTCCGAGCAGTGACTAATTCCTACCCTCGCTCTCATGGGTGGCATCCTACATAGCACAGGCTTGGAAGAGGGCACTCCTGATAAGCAGAAGTTTGACAACAATTATTTACCAGAAATTGAAGCTGGCAATTTCAAGTCTAGATTAAATAGAGGACACTGAAAATACATTGGAGCACTTTTTTTTTCTTCTTTTTTCTTCTTCTTTTTTTCCCAATGTTATATATAACTTCTATGCTTTTGGAATTTTTCTTTTCTCCTCTTTTTTAGATATTTATGCACATCTGGAGGTATACAGCTATCTTCAAGTCTAGGAAACTGAAAAGTATAAAAAGATCTGGGCCTTTTCTGCCTAACAAAATAGCAAAGGAAAAAATGGATGACTTAAGGCAAAGATGGCTTAACTGTTTCTCAAGCGCTTACTCCTACAAACTTGGAGAAAAGATGTAGGAACTGCAATTGAGGAGTAGAATGGCAGTGCTCATGGCCATCTTTGAGCTATCAGAGCCCTCTTTGAGACTGGTTAAGGGACAGACTAGTGAAAACCCGGTGCTGTGGGCTGATGCTTTCATTTCTCTTATGCAGAGAATTCAGAGGATCTGAAATTTCAATTCTTTTCCAGCAAGATAGGCTGTTGTCATGAAGTCAAAGGCTGTTCGAATTTTCAGACATTCCCCAGGCACATTTGCAGGGCTTTTCTCCATGGACAAGACATGAATCTGTGTCAGCCTTGCAATTTGGTCCAACAGGGCTCAAATTTACTCTCAACACAGGAAGTATTGTTAAAAAAAGTGCTGTTTCAATCACAAGTGCATTGTGTTTCGCACACCACAGATTTTGCACGAAACAGATACTTTAATGAGCTCAAGTACACCACACAGATGGGTAATAAATAATGTGAACATACCTGAATGCTTTCAATGAAGCTCCTGTATCTTCCGTGAGACAGAAGTCCCAAGATGACATCATACCATTATTTTATTGAACATCCAACATTTAAATGATTTTTTTTTAAGTAGGTGTTTGGGAAAAATGAAGTAGAGAACAACTTGGCAAAAGGCAGTGTTGACACTGTCAGCAAAATTAAGAAATAAAAATGTACTGCGTGTTTTGTCACCTCAGCTACTTTTCAGAGGTACTTGTTTTCTGTTTTGGAAATGAGCTATGTCAGACAGCTCCTCAACAGGAATATTCATCTTCATATGTTTTATGCGGTAATGTTTATCAATGTGAAATTTACTGTAAAATCTTAGTCTGTATGTAAGCTATTTTTTTTTTTTCAAAACTGCATTATATTCTGATATTTTCTAAGTAGCTTTTCTGAATATTTTCCTTGTTAATACCTTCAATTCCCTGCTAGATCTTAAAATGCTGAAGGAACCAATGAACAACCTAAAGTGCAAATAGTTCTTGCCTGAAAGGCAGCAATTTGACATCACATGTGGCTCATTTTTAAAGTTTTTTTTTTTTTTTTTTTTCTATTTTTCTTTCCTTTTGTTCAGTGTAGGAGAACATTTTGTCAACACTTTGTGGAAGAAAATGTGAAACAGCACCTCACAGCTATTTTACAGTGTTCACAGTCAGAGTTGTTTCTCCCTTTGTGCTCATGGATCCAATCTGTGTGTCAGAGGAACAATAGACATTTATCTCACAAGACTTACTTCATCAATATTTGAATCCTTGTATGCATATCATTTTTTTTTAAACATACAACTAATGCAAAACACCAGAGGGAACAAAAACTGGGGAATGGTACAGACAATATATGTTTTATATAGAGCAAAAAAGGGAAAATAACCTTTGATGTAGGAATTTTTATTCTGAAAAAGTTCATATTTAGAAGAGTGAGAGGTTTTCTTTATTAGCTTTAACTCCTTAAGTGAAAACTCAAGGTTAAGCCAGCAGAAGAGAGAAGTCTGCTTTGAAGAATCTTTTAATTCAGATCAATTTTATGAACTATTTTACACACTGGCATATTAAAACAAACTGAGCTTACAATTGAATTTAAGTAAGATTGCAATAGAATGTTAGGAAATCTTAAATGTAAATCTATCTGCAACTAAGAAGACTGAAATTGCTTTGAATGGGAAAGATTAGAAATCTGAGATTATTTCAAATACAGAACTATTTCCAACTCCAGAACAACAATTTCATCTTTTAATAAAAGTTTAAAACTACAGAGCTGAACCTTTGCTTTGTAGAAATCAGCTAAAAAAGCCGCACCAATCCAAACTCAGTCTACAGATTACAAACACGATGACATTTCTCATACGCAAAGTTTTGCATAGGAAATTGCAGTTGTATGTATATAAATTGCTAGTTCAAAAATAGTTTTCCGTAAGGGAACATACTTAAGCATGAATACAGGGAAGCAAGTTAAATTGGAGCCTTCAGGTTAGCATTTTTGGACTGAATATCCTCTGTGGCAGAGAGGCAGCTAAGAATGATAAAATGACTGGCTAAAAGCTCTCCTCTCAGTTTATGGTCCCAGTGATCATAAACTGGAAAACTGTGATCATGTTTGCAAGCCATTAGAGTCTTTTCCTATAACTGGGTTTATGTTGCATATTTTAATAAATGCAGCACTACTGTAATAGCTGCCTCTGTTGAATACAAAGACTAGCCTCTGTTGTTTCTTCCCATGAGAAAATACTTTCATCCATTTTAATAAGAGAATTTCAGCAGATATTTACATCAGTTGAAACTAATGGCAAAATTCCCATTGGCTTTAGTGAGGGCTAGGGCTGATTTTTCTGACTTTTTTTTTCCTATTCAGAGCAAGCAATAATTAAAGATAGCATTTCCTTTTTTTTTTTTTTTTTTTTTTTTTTTTTTTTTTTTTTTTTTGTCAAAGAGCTTTGAATCTGCCCACAAATTAAAACTCAGTCTGGTCATCTCCTGTGTCCCCATACCCCAAACTAGGTGGCTGTTGCTCATATTCCTCTGGTTGTAGAATTAATGCTTGCAGTAGTTATGGAGGTTTTAAAGTATTTCCTTAAGAAAGTTATATACTGTGGATTTGTGAATGTTTTTTAGCTTGAATCTCAGATGTCAATCAGCTGCATTGCTGATTTATGAGCTGCTCCTGTTTCCAAAATCACTTCCATTGTTATAGTCTGACAAACTACTCAAAGAGTTCAAAAAATGCAGTCTGCAGGGGCTAATTCAGCTCTTTTTTTGTGGCATTTCATTCTTCCCCCCTGCCATGATTACTGTCCTATTTTTTGTAATGGTTGTTAAATCATCAACTAATTATGTATTATCAAAGCTGCACATAACAGTTGAGTTTGTCTCGCTGCTGATGTATATAAAAACAAGCTGTGTGAGTCAGACAGTCAGGGTATGGACAGCTGTGCCACTCCACCATGTGCCTGTGGTAGCACTTATTCACACCTTCCCTTTGTTCTCCTGGGCTCTTTTTACTTTGTACCACTGCACAGCAAGAGTAGGGACTGACTGCTGCATTATGTATGCTTTCATGGCTTTTTATGATTAGTATGGGAGAATAAAAGTGCTATAAAGGTGCGTGTTCTTTCTGGAAAAATTTCTCAGTAATGCAGTAGCTTGTATGTTCGGGCAGTTGAACCTTAAATAATGTGGCAAAGATTGCTAGATGTCAACTCGGCTTTCTGGTAGTTGCTCCGGTGGTTATTTGGAAGAAATAGAAAAACTAGGAAAACGCTGAATCTCCTTCCATGCTGCAATGGATTCAACAGTCTGCAGATTTACATGCTTGTGCCTTGAGAAGCCTCTGTATTTTTATTTGTTACAGTTCCCTCACCTTAAGCAACAATAGAAGTTTTATATTCTCTTTGGTATCCAGTGAATCTCACATTGTGAACCTATGTAATACTGAAATATGGAGGTTGCTACTTTTACATATCAACTCTTCTTGAGGTATGAGGAAGGATTTTCACTGTCTGTGCAGTTTTGTTCACTATGGTTTACAGAAATTCTAAACTTTCAAGTCTTGTCATCATTTCTTCCAACTATTTTATTTGTTTGATGTTTGGCAATTGAGGTAAAACATGGTGAGGGAAGTTGGAGATTACCTAGTCTTGAGTAGGAGGTTGGGAATTGCCTACTATATTCAGCTGCCACTACCTGGAGTAAGATACTGAATTTGACAAAACACACTACTGGTAACTATCAAATTTGTCAGTTTGTTTTTTTGCTTTACACAAACTGGGAAAAAAAAAAGAAAAAAGGAGGGGAGGAGTGAAGGGGAGAGAAACGGAGAGGAAACATAAAAGAATTATTAAAGGGTGAGGGGAAAAAGAAAAAAGTTTTGATACTTCTTTTCTTTCTATACTTGCTGCAGTCAGATAGCCTTACTTGGTTCTGGAATCAAGGCAGTTGAAAGTGCTGTGCACATCTGGAGGCCACAACACAGGGACAAATGGATTTGTAATTGCATGGGCAGTCCTTGGATTTCTTTCTTGTGAATGGCAGAATGATATAATTTGTGAATTGCATGACACAGATACCAGAAATATAGTAGTTTGGCCCAAGGAAATTTGTGTTCAGGCAATAACTTCAAATGTTTTAAATTCTGCACTTCTGCAAATGACACAAAATGCTTTTTGGTAATAATAAAAGTATGTTATTGCAAGCCCTTGCTTGTTAGCTATTCAAGCACTACAAATGTTATGTGAACCTTGCCTTACTCAGTTTTCTTCTACATTTTCTTATACGTTTTTAAGACAAGAGCTCATAGTAATATATTTAAGATTTAGCACATTTACTGTACTTAAGATTAAGCACAGCTTTATTTCTGCTCACTCACACCTGAGAAAGGTTAGAGTTCTGGAAACCCCAACATTCACATCCCTAATCAGATAAGCCCAGCTAACTGGAATTCAAGTGAAGATGAAAATATTAGGTGATACAGAGGTACAAGCAAGATGCTCAAGATGAACAGTATAAACCAATCTGTTCTTGAAAAATTGCATTAAGTAATATGTCCGAGTTTTCATTCTGAATTTCTTCCATAGGATAACTTTTGAAAATTTTACTATATGAATTAACAACCAAACTCATTTCTTCTAAACTTACAGATAATTACAGTCAACACTAATAACAAAACTCACACATTTTTAGAAGAAATTTTGATCTAAAATGTTATCTTCTTTCTTCCTTTATGTTATGGAAAAAGAAGTACTGAAGTAATTTCCCTTTAAGTCCATTATTTGATATATCTATCAAATGTGATATCTTACTTATTCCCCTCTCTGAATCTTTTTAAAATCTTTCTTCCCATAGGCATTCTTTTAATTTCTTCATCTATTTCAAAGTATTTTTTGCACCCTTCCAACATTTGCTTTGTCTTTTTTTTTTTTTTTTTTTTTTTTTTTTAATAACATTAGAAACATAGTATTCCATATGCAATGCTGGAATAAAATATAATCAAAATGTCAATACTTGTTTCTTTTTCTCTGAGCTCTGTACAGTTTGTGTCTTTCAAGGCTGATGAGTTATACAGGTGACTCCCAGAGCTCCATTTTCTGAACAGTGCTTCTTAATTTATGCACATAATATTTGAGGGAACTGGAATAAATAAAAATCCTAGAGAAGAAATTAAAATCAAAAGGAGAAATAAATTGAGGCACAATAAGTGACTAGAGAAAATAAATAACAATCAACCAACAAAAAGTCAGGCTTTTCAATTATTTATACCTTCTGGTGTAAAATTAAATTAGCTTTGAGGATACATGCATCAAAATTTTCAGCAGGTATAAATCTTTGCATTATTACCGTGATTGAGACCTGGGGATATGGTAGTGATGTGCTTTCCAAGTGACCGCTTTGGCAGCTTTTTCATCTGTGGTCTGAGGAGTGGCAGATCTGTGACAGACATTAAAGACAGTGCATCAGTTCACTGCAAGAGAAAATCCAAACGTGGCATTTACTGCAGTGTATTTTTTACATGACTTGGTGAAAAATGCCAATAGGAGGTGAGAAGCACGAAGGGAAGGAGGCCTCCTCACATACCATAATGGCTTCCCCCATGCCCTCATAGATGCTGTTCTCATAGAGTGGAGGAGACACTCTAATCCCCAGTGCAGGTAGGAGCTGGCTTCCAGCACTGTGAGCTGCCTTCTGATGGGAATATGCAACACATCTGTGCTGTTTCTGTAGCACGGATAAAACATCATTCAGGGAATCACAATGAGAACACTCCTCCCACCCCAAACGAGATACAAGCAAGCGCAATAACAACAAGTGCTATAATACAGCTGTCTACCCTCACTTTGCACTGTATGCCCTAGTAGAAATTACTTCACGCTGACCTGATACCATCTGAAAATTTTCTTTGGTTAACTAGAGTCAAGGAACTGATCTCCCAAATGACAAAATGTGCACATGCTGTGTGTATGTGCTGTAATGAGTGAGTGTGCTTTTTTTCCCTCCCGGGAGCAATGCAGCATGGCAGGGTGGGGATGTGATCTGTCACTGATGTTACTGTTAGCTTTACAATAACGAACTTTTGATATTTGCTGTTAAACTCTGTCACGTATTTTTATTCCATCTTCAACAGGTGTTAATCTCTTTGCAGAAACAGCTGAGCATTTGGCTTTGCTCAGCTGTTTCTAATCAGAGCCAAAGGCAGTCCTGAAGCAATCGGAGTATTTCCCTTTTTAAATTGGCTATGAATATTTAAAAGGAAACTCGGCACGTTGCTCCCTCTGCCTCAGTAATACCTGCTTATAATAATGCGCAGCCAGCAGGAGGCTGGCTGTCCAATTTTGCTCTTTCAATATGTACTAAAACATCCAGGGGACAAGAAGGAGGGGGAATGTTGGCCAACGGCCCTTGCTCCCAATTGCTGTACAGAGAGACACAATCCCTAAAGATGAGGTCTTCTGTGCAGTAGCTGTGGCACACGCACTAGGTAGAGAACAAGACAGCATCCCTGGCTATCATAGCTGCAGGTTAGCATATAGCAAAACAGCTTTTGTCCTTGAAAACTTATTGCTGGGATGGTAAAAAATTTATTCCATCTCTCTTCCACAGAAGCACGCTCTCAGGGATGAAGCTCATGTGATATCTGTCTCCAGGGCTTTGCTGGGGTGGTCTTTCGGCGCTGGCCGAAAAATTCCATCAGGGTACAACATCTGTTTGTTTGTAGTACATTAAGTGAATTTGGGCCTTCCAAGTAGCTATAGTCACTGGTGGATGTATCAGTCCCTTCAGATGTCTGTGTCCATAGTGGTGAGTTATCTGGCTTACCCTTCGGGATGACATTTATTCATTTGAGCGCCGTGTTGTAACCACAACAATAGCACTGCCTGGCTCAACTAGAGGGATCTGTGTCTATCTGTAAATCTCAAATTGCTTTACAAAGGAAATTCCAGAAACATAAATCCAGGAAATTCACAGTAAATGTCAAACCTGGAACAAATCCAAACACGTACTGGTATTAAAATGTGCATACCAAAGAAATGTTATTAATTTGGTTTGCAAAGCAGAGCATGCTGGTGAGCGGTCAGTCAGACATTCCTGTGTATTGATCAGCAAGTGTCCCTGTGGAAAAACCCCCGAGCAAGGCAACCTTGCCCTAACAGCTTGTGATTGTGTGGCAAACAAAACCCCTGCTTCTCCTTTCTCTGCAGCTGCTCTGCCCCTGTCATCCAAAACACCTCCCTTGCTTTTCTTGTTGCTGAAACCCTGAGTCAGCCCTGCTGGCTGCAGAGCTGGGGTGGTGAAAGTGCTGACCAGGGGGAAGGACATCCTCTGGTGCTGCCCACCTGAAGGCTCAGGCAGTCTCCCAGTTATTCCCCCTTGCCAGGTGCCATGTGCAGAAGTTGTGGCAGTTGGGAAGTCAAGGGTGTGAAAATCAGCTGTAGTCCACTTGTCTTTCAGTATAACAGCAGTCCCTTGGGGCTGTGGCAGGCAGAGTGATTTACTGCAACCCTGAAGATGTCCTAATGCATACATATATTTCTCCACATCTGTGGATATGGAAGGGTCAAAACCCTTGTATTTTTAATCTGACATATTCTAGCAGTGTCTCCGCAATGTCAGTGTTCAATATTTTATTTATTGTTTAAAGTGTTACTGGAGAAGTCCACAGGATTTTTTGCAACATTCTGTCACACTGGAAGAACCACACCATAGGACTTTTGTTGCCTCATATGTAACACTGTGTGTGTAGGGAAGGTTACTTTCAGGAGGCCCAGAGGGGCAATTTGAGTGTCACAAGAGAAGCCTCAAGGATCTTACCGTTACAGCTGCAGAGGTAGAGGCTGCAATGTGCCCCCACAAATCAGCAATATCCCTGTTGTGTTCCTGTACCTGCAGGTGGGAGGCCTGCTCCCACAGCTGCCAGCAATCTGTTTCTCCCTCCAGCTTCTCCACATCTCCCTCGGCCTGCAGGCCATTGCTGGGCTGAGATCTGAGAAGGAGCCTCGCTGGTGCTGAGCAGAGCAGGGCTGTAACTGCTCTTTATCTGTCCTTCTTTCTTTCCACCTTTGAGTTCTCAGCCAGCCTCACTGCGCAGAGGCAGATGACTGACCTCACTTACACAAGAGCAAATCCATCCCCTCCTTAGACCCAATCCTGTTGCCCATGGAGAGGTCTGCACTGTTCTGGAAATGGGGACTGACACTGATCTTTGTCAGTTTATCCCAAACCCATGGTCCCTGGGGAGCAAGTGCATTATTCAGAGCAATGTGGTGGGCTGTGCAGGAAGAGCTGTCTGGAGTTAGGCATCCATGGGTTCTATGTTGATGTTAGAGATCCCTGAGCTAATGCAGTGTAAATAGCCATGTTCTGCAGCACAGTGGGCGTTGCAGTGGCACAGACCTGCTGGCAGGGCCTGTTTGCCTCTTGGTACCTCTTCATGATGCCACTGCTTACTGGGTCATGAGGTCTTCCTTGAAGGGACAGGAAGAAATGAAAATTTTAACCCACCGGTGGTAACAAAAGCTGACCACGAATATAGAAACACAACTGGGAAAGCTGTGAGGAATTAAACAATATTTCCCAGTTTTCTTCTTCCGTAATTATTAAACCAGCCTGTGGAATTATTTCTCTTTATTGCTTTGTAGATATTGAACAAATAGGTAAGTTGTAAAAATGTGAATATTTTCCATTTGAGACCAAGTAGTATTAAAGCAAAGTGTATTTCTGATGAGGTATCAAGAGAACCATGTTACTCAGTGTATATTGTCAGAAAGAAATTTTTCCATTCTTATTTCTGCTCAGATGTTGTACTTACACATGCTATACAGAAAGTAAGAAATGAGAATTGAGCCCCGTGTAGAACATAGAGGGTTTATATTTGTACAATAGGCATCCTATTGGAAAAATCAATGTCTAAGTTTCAATTTGCTTGTTCCTCCACCCCTGATCAAATAAAGTTAGTAATTAGTATTATTTGTAGTGCTGTTGCTGTTTGAAAAATATACTCATTAAAAATTCTTCTGGGTGCAAATGATGTTTCATAAATTGTTCACAAGTGCAGTTTACAAATGAGATTGAGTTTGAATAAAAAGTACAAAATGTCCAAGAGATAATCAGACAACACTAAATAAAAAAAAGATTTGTTTGTAGAGGAAACTGTACTGTTACTGTAGCACAGTAGCATTATTATACTTCAAGCCTAAAAATAAAATGAAGAAAATAAGTAAGCTCTTCACATTGCCTAGATTGGTTCTAAAGAGTTGGATACATCTTTATAAAATCAGCATTACAAACCTGCACCAATTTCTCAGCTCAGCCTGCAGCTCATCCTGGGTCTTACTGCATGCACCCATACATGGGTTAAAAAGAGGCCCTACAGCTCTGCCCTCTGCGCTGGAGAATGCTGGTCTCTCAAGACCTCAAAACGGTGTCAGGAAATTACCCAAAACCTGCTTCTCTGCCACTTGAGCAGCTATCTCAGGATGGCAGGCACAATGAATATGCATCATTAGTTTACCCAGATCTGAGCTATGGCCAGCTTTACTTCAAAGCCAACAGATGTTCAAAAGTGTACAGTCATATGCTACATCAGTTTATGGAGGGAAGGGATAAATACACCATCTGGCTGATATTTTAGTTCACAGTCTAGTTGCCCTGGGGCTAGGCAGGTGTATTGCCTTCTCCATGGCTGCCCTGGCTTCAGAGTTGAATCCCCCCAGTCCCCTGGGGAAGGGATCAAAGCTGGGCACAGCCCCACAGCACAACCATTTGGTGCTCAGGTGGATGGCTGACTCACTGGGATGCTGTTCTGCCCTAGTAACACCAATTTACGACTTTCTTAAATCCATCTCTCTCTGCCTTCATACACCACATCCAAATCTTAAATGAAGTACCGTAAGTCAGGTACAGCCACAGTCCTGTCCCTGCGAGAATTCGCACAGTTTATAGTGATGGGTGCCAAAGGCAGCTGTCTTCCTCCTTCCCCTTCTCCTGATGTTATGGTTGGTTATCAAAGCAAAGCAGAAGAAGTCCAGTCAGGTTTCAAACTCTTTTAACAACCTGATGGATCCTACTTCTAATAAACTTTAAATATCTCAGTAGAGCATAAAGAAAGGAAAAAAGCTGATTTTCTTCCATCTCTTCTCTTTTAGTGCTACCCATTCTGTCTCACATTTCCTTCCCAAAGCCAAGTGGTTTGGATTGTACTCCCGTCCTTCTGGCTCAGAAGGTGCTGGCTTTGATGAGGGAAACTAGCTTTCTAGAAACTGAAGAGTTATTTCATTTACAAGGTGCAGCAAACTGTCTGACCATCAGTTGGTGAGTCATACTATCAGATACGGCGAAATCATTAGCCTGGCAAATGAGTAGGGCAAATGTGGGCTCTCCAATGCAGCTTCAAGTTGCTCCTTTCTCTGTCAAAAGTAAATACAAATTAACCTTCAGCAAAGGAATCTTTCAGACTCCAAACAATTATTCAGAGTAAGAACTAAATGCTGAGAAAGTAAGGGAAAATCACCTTTTGGAATTGCATAGTACCTTATAGTATCAAAGAAATTGTTGCCCATGAATGTTTTTTAAAACTGGGACAACAAAAAATGTTATAGTAAAACAACTTCAGTGCTAGTCTAAAATTTAGAGTCATTTATTCTCCAAAGTACATTTGAATAATAACAGTGTCTTGATAATTCCCCATCACGAATATCATCAGCTAGGACTATCATATCACAGTGTTATCTGCATGAATAAAATGTCTTTCCTTTGAGAGAAAGAATTTCAAAACTCTGATTACTGGTTCAGTGTGACAAACAGCGGGAAAAGGCAATCTTCATCACCATCATTAAAGACAAAATAGCTTTAAAAGAATAAATCTGTCTACAAAGAAAATTTTAGAACAAATAGGACAAATAGCCCTTATTAAAAAAAAAAAAAAAAGAGATTTTATTTTTTTTTTTATTTATTTTTTTTTTTTTAATGTATTAGCTGATAATAGTAGTTCAGAATAGTGTTCTTTTTCATATATTCTTTAGTGTGCAGTTGTTTCTACACCGAACTCCTGTTGCAGGATCCTGCTGGAGAGCTAATGTGAAAGCACAGACAGGCTTTATCAGCAAACAGAACTAAGAGTTTTGTCATCTGAGCAATGAATTAGCTAAAAACATTTGGCTTAAGGTGGCCTAGGAGACCATAAATGTGCATGCTGTGGAGCTTTATGTCAATAGAGGCGTCAGACTATTTTAATTAGAGGCTGCATTTCTATAAGGATTTCTTGTAGGCAAATCTTGTGATGAGATTGTACTCCTTTACGTAAACATCAAAAAGGATGACTTTTTTGTCTCTTTATTGCAATGTACAGGAACATTTTTACCAAAAAAAAACCAACAGCAACCAGTCTCCAGTCACTGAATCACAGTAGCAAATAATTAGAAACGGAAATACCCTGCTGGGATATTCAGTTCTCTCCTCTTATAATGCAAATATATTTCCTGTGATACATGCTTTTTTTGTGTGTGTGAATTCAATCTCGAATGATACATTGTGACCATTTCATCATTTTCCTGTGTGCATAATCCCGCAGATTCAACTATTAAGTACCTTACTTATGTCTCATTAAACCTGTTTTTATCTCTTGGCTGTATCCTTGTTATCACATTATTTAAGAATTAAGAAGAGCTGTGGGAAAATCTGTTTGTATGAAATGACATTTAGATTTCTCCAAAACCACAGATGTAACATTTCTGAGGTGCAAATATGTTTGGTTAACCTTTTGTGTTTCCGCATCCTTTGAATTTTGCATTTCTGATCAGGTCAAGAATCAGAAATAGCAAAATACATCAAGAAAATCTATTCTTATGGTATTCAGGGAAAGTAAGAGAATTAACATTTTAAAAGGCCCCTTTTTGTAATGGTTTCTAGGCATTTTTTGAATAACAGAAATAAAGTTAATAGATTTTGCCTTCTTTTGAGAACCCATGGAATTATCCCAAGTAGTTTTTCATTTAGTGTTCTGTAAGCCCCATGGTGGACATTAAATATGACCTGTTCTTTGGAGAAAGACCAAGAAATGCAAGTAAGAAATAGGCAACTTTAGTCAAAGATGCAATTATTCAAAAGAAACTTTATCCTTCTTGTTTGGAGACTCTCATTTGACAGAAGATTCTCAGAGGATGGTGATCTAATAATATTTCTGTTCAAAATTAGGAGAATAAACTATTTTTGTGATATATTAATGAAGTATTTTAATTTTTTGTGTGAGTTATCCATAGACTTTCAGATTTTCCAAATTATTAAAATGAGCAATCATTTATTTTACAATATGTAATTATATAGTTATATATTACACTATATATTATATGAGTATGCAAAGGATTAGAGGAAAGAGCTTGGATAGTCTGAGTCCATCATCATTGATCTTACTCAAACTATGCCACCTTATCCAGGAAAAGCTTTTTTTAAATCCAGATAAGATGTACAAAGCACAGCTGATATCAAGGGTCTGATCACAAGGTTTGAATTAGTCTCTGAAAGAGAGACATTGAAGGTGGGATTCAGGCACAGGATTAGCACTGCGATGGATAGTATTGGTTTTATGTTCCATTTGCATGCCTTCTTTCTTTCAAAGGTGGGGATCAGTAAGCCATGCCTAGGGGAGAGAAGGCTGAGATGCTGGGCTGGGCAGACAATGCTTGGAGCTGTGAGAAGGGTCAGAGATTGGAGGGGACTTTTGTAGTCACTCAGGAAGCCACCAAGCAGAAGCAAGCTCTGCGAGAGTATGGTATGCACAGAGCAGAAAGGACTGTCTTTGGTTGCTTCATGCACATTGTGAAAAATATGGATTTATTTAGAAATCATAGAATCACAGAATCATAGGATGACCTGGGTTGAAAAAGACCTCAGCTCTTCAGTTGACAAAAGAGCTATTCATTTCATGTCTGAGTAGAAACTCCTGAATTTGCTCCTGTCTCTGAATTATTCATCAACACTAGCATTACTTCTTCAGTTCTCTGTGAATGTCTTGTGATCCTGGAAGCAAGGGATTTGACACTCCAATGCCCCACCTAGCCCACAGTGCAGAGATCTGCCTTTCATCTCTTCTTGACCTGAATACTGCAGCTTGTGTGGAAGTGTTTGAATATCAGCTCTTGTCCTCTTGTCCAGCTACACTTGATAGTAAATTGGATAAAATTTAATAGAGGTGATAATTACTTTTTCCACTAACTGTGTCCTTACTTTTAATTTCATTGTTGGCAAATGATCTGTCTGTTCTTTCATCTTGAGTGTCTGCAGGGCTGAAGAACTGTTACTCAAATTGCTCCCAGATGAATAGATCAGCAAGTGGCTACTTCTTAGGCATTTTATGATGCTCTGCAACTAATTAAATCTATTTCAGGAGATGTAAATCAAGGAAGGATTTTTCTTATCAAACACTTCACAGCTGCTTATCTGAAAACTCTTTACAAATAGAAGGAAATGTTTTTATCCCGTTATGTTCACTGAGGCATCCTTTTTGCTGGTTTCATTTGTACCTCAGGTGTATACCTTGTAGGCTGGATTGGCACTCCTGTTCTTGACCACACTTACAGGGACTGTCTTGATCCATGTTCTGGACATTTCTGGGTTGTAGACAGTCCGCAAGCAGCACTGATTTTCACTATTATATATAAGTTACAGCTGGAGGTACAGAATTTTTGCAAGATACAGAAAAGCTGTTGGGCAGCAAGGAGTCCTTACTCTAGGGCTGTGCTTAGTCATTAATTTATTTTTAGTTTGAACCACTGCACAGACATATAACCTCATAATAATTCACAGATAAAGAACAGTACTTTCGAAATTAGACAAAATAGACTTTTACTTGGAGGTCCAAAGAGGGCAAAATGCTTACCAGTGCAATAATAATTTTACCTACCTTTCCCCGAGAAAATCAGTTGCTATAGTCTACTTCTTTCTTTTCTTTTCTTTTCTTTTCTTTTCTTTTCTTTTCTTTTCTTT
>NW_024962252.1:71111655-71131943 GCF_019238085.1 Lagopus leucura | reverse complement strand
TCTTTTCTTTTCTTTTCTTTTCTTTTCTTTTCTTTTCTTTTCTTTTCAAGGGTTTTTAGGATTCTGCAGCCTGAGAGCAAGGAGGTGACAGATTGAAAATAACAAGTGATGGAAAAATGTGTGGATGCTTCTAACCATTTCCAGAAGCCATGTAAAACCAAAAGAGGAGCTTCAAAGGAGTTGGGAGAAGACACACTTTGGTGGTTCTTTATTGTTTAAAAGGAAGGTGGACATCACATACTGACAAAAGTATTCCCACCTTTCCCATCGTTTGGCTTCCCTGTCTTCTAACAAGCAAGATCTTATTCTACTCGTGCACCATTTAGGAGAACTCAGTAATGTAGAATATATAGCCCCATATAGCTATCGTAAAATCTGGAAGCCTTATATAAATGCTGCTAAGTCAAACCTATCCAAAATACTATTTTTCCCCTGTTCAAACATACAAAACTATCCCCTTTTCAGAAATGATCATCTTCAGTCTAGATACCTAAGTGAGATGAGCATCCTCAGAAGATGGATACAATCATATGTTTGCAGAACTATAGTGGATACTTGTTTTCTTTTCCTGGTCATCTCCTCAGGAAGAGGAAATGGGAATGCAATTTATTATTAGCATCTGTTCTGTGTTTGCGTGTCCGGAATGCTCTTAGTAAAAGAATTTGCTTTAATAATGTACTCTGAACAAAATCTACTAGGAATAAATATAAGGAAACCTTGCTTACAGGACATAGGGAGACTAGGGAGACAGGCTGACTAGGGAGCAGAAAGAGCTGATGTTAAAACAGAGAATTTTGTCTGTCCTCTATTGGGCTATGGGGTACCTCTTTTATTAGGATTTGCAGAGTGCTATGTATATTATGCAAATATTTTATATCGGTTTACTGCTGTTTTCTTCTAATTCATTCTGTTCTGGAAAAAGCTTCTGGTATGTAAGCACAAAGTTGAAAGTCCTGCAGTCATCTAAACTGTAATTTGTTTTGTAGCTTTTTCTGTGAGGCAGACTCATTTTCTTTCTTCTCGGATGAATTATGCAGTTTATGGTCCCTTTGGTTCTGTCAGTGCAAATGTTACTGGAGCCATATTGAAGAATGGATCAATGGAACAAGGAATCAGCAAGGGCAATGCCATGTCAGGGGATCCCCAGTGATCCCCAAACCAGGGTGATTAGTTTCTGTAGGAATGCAACAAATGAAGGAATCCATAGAAATGGGGAAGGCTTTTAACTAAGCAACCTCTCAGAAATACAGGAGGGCAAAGTGTTAGATGGAAAAAACTGAGATGAGTTGGTGACTTTTTAAAAAAGATGCAGGAAACAGAAGTGAGGACTGGATTAAATCCTACTAGCAGGACAGAAAGGGCTATGAGTGCCAACAAGCAAGCAAGCAAAGGAAGGAAGGAGAGAAGAAAAGATGGAGCTTCTTGGTTATGAGGAGGAGGAAGAACAGAAAAGCAGAGACCATGGGCAGGCAGAAAGCCGGATTCAGTTGTGTTGGAGGCCAAATTACTGAGGTCCCTCAGGAAGCAAATCTGGGGGAAAGGAATCGAGGTGAGTTAGTAGTTGTTTGCAGGAACAGTATGAAGAGCACAGCTGCAAACCATCCCTGTGTGAGGAAGGGCAGTGAGAGACCCACCAGACTCCTCTCTGGATCCAGAGCAAGAAGGTTGTGTGCAGAAAATGGGACCTAGGTTGAATTACTATGGGTCAGCATAAAAAGCTATGAGAAGCAAAGACAACGTCTCTATTACAAGGTTATAAGGTTACAAAGACCACTCTGGAAACGAGCAAAAGTAGGATGTGCATAAACCACATCATAAGGAAAAAAGATTTTACTTGCCTCACCCTGTCCCTTGACTATTTTTTCTGTTGTTCTGGGATATTTACTGAGATTATTTTTTACCTTCTATGATCCCTGCCCTTTTTTAAAAATGAACATTTCCTGTTATATTGCTATGCTTGTTTAGGAGCAATGGGACAGACATACAGAAAGATGAAGGGAAGAATCCAGAAATGAAAAAAGGGGGGGAAACCAGGATTTTTGGTTGAAAATACTGTACAAATTAAGGTTATTTAAATTAAGGAGCTTTTGCAAAAGCAGTGCTCCTTTGTAATCTACATTCTGATGGGGAGAATCGATCAGCATTGGCCCCTAATAAAATTTTAAATTCCTTTGACTAAGAGAAGCGTCTGAAATACAGATATATTTCAGCAGCTTAAAACCCTCAGCTGTAAAAGAATCCTGGGGCAGATGAAGCCCAGGCTCAGAGATACCTCCAAGTTAGGTAGGTGGGTGAAGAAGGAGTGAGCTGTGTTCCCAAGGACCTATGTCTCGTCTAAATTGTGACCCTTTTTGAGAAAGAAAGAACCAGGGTTTCTCCTATGCTGTACCAACTTGTTTCATTCTTGAAACTCACACATTTCATTCGTACTTGGCCATGTCTTTCTCTCCAAGATGCCTCTTTATTTTTTTTTCCAAAATTTCAAAATATATTTTCTTATTTCCTCCTTCACCTTAAGTATAACTTACCCTTTATGTATGTATTTATTTATTTTCATAGCAGGTACTCAGCAGATAAATCAAAGTTCAGTGGTAAAAGTTCATATCTGATGAAGAAAGGATTATTTCTTCCCAGATTTGGCTATGCAAAGAGCTCTTAAGTCTTGCTTTGAGGGAAAGCATCAGCCCATTCCTTATGTACATTTTGTTCAGCAAAAGACGGGTTTGGAACTTCATGCACATATTATATTTGAAATCAACATGAAGAATAGCACCTACACATGAATGATGCTTCAAAATATTCCCTGTTATCTCCGTCACCACACCACTTCTTTTTTTTTTTGGTAAGTATTCACTGTGCAAAGTTCATTTTACAGAATTTTTTTTTGTCATTGCTAGGTGTCTGTAAAATAATCTATGCAGGCCATTAATTTGAAGAATTGAAGACTAAGAAATATTTTAAACAGTTTTCCCATCAATGGCCGTTAAACTGAAGCAGTTATAGTGATTAGGAATCCTTTTTCTGATTTTATGCTGATTTTTATTCAAACAAGGACATAAAGAAAGCCTGCAGGTACAAGCCGAGTATTACAAAGGAAGCTTCTTTTCTTCAAGTCTTCAGAACTTCCAATTTTGTTTCCCTAGCTGCACATGTTAAAAATGTGTCATATATTTATTGACTGGTGTTGTACCATAAGGTGAATCACGTGCCCTGAAAATGTAACAGTGATTTGATTTAGGGCAAATTCATCTTTTAAATGCATCCTTGCCTTTAAATGCATCCTTGCATCTTTCAAACACCTCATTGCTTGCTCATCATTAGGTCCTTGCATGTATGTGAAAGTATAAAGTATAGACAGATGATTTGTGGAGATTCATTTACACTGACATGATGATGCTATTCATGTCACTCTTGGCTGAAATAATATAGCGATCTAAAATGGTAATAAAGAAAACTTGGATGAAAAAATGAACAGAGAAAGAGCTACCTGATGACCCACTGGTGTTCTAGTTGATGCTGTTGGCTAAAATTGGAAGATGAATGTAAAAGCATGAAGCTGTTATTTCACTTGTTAGGGACTACGTTGCAGGAGGCTGAAATAAAATGGAAGCAAACCTGGCCTCGAGCACAAAACACTGGTTAGGAAGTGGATGGAAAATATTAATAATGAGAAAACAAACAGATGCAAACCCCAGGTTCTTAAGAGACTGTCTTGGAACCTTTTTACCTTAAAAAACAACTCACTGTTTAAAAAAAATGTAAAATAGTAAATATTTTACTGTGTGACTTCAATTTACAATGGTGTGATATGCTAATAATCTCCCGTGGCTTGATTGACCTTTGTCACATGGTTTGTTACAACTTAGGCGTTTATATATCCCTCTGGAATGGTTTGATCATGTTATAAAAACACTTTAAATGTCACAGTGCTGAAAATTATTTCAAAACACGGAACAAACGAAAACAAGCTGTCAGCTTGGATTTCAATTCTTTGTAATTTCTTGCTTTACAAATCCTTTTTTCCTTCCTTTTTTTAAAAATGCATGGATCCCAATCAGATTGCATTTCTCCATTTTAGCTAAGCTTTTACTAAGATTAGAGAAACAACTGAATCTACAAATTGCTGTTATAAAAGAAAATTTCTCCATCTGAGGCAGGGTTCTGGTTGTCTCACTGGTGTTCTCTATCAGGTGAAACAACTTCTTGTTATTATAATCATTAAAAATAAGTTTAATGCTGAGTTTAAGTTCAATATTAAGCAATGGAGAAATACAAAAATTAGTCCTTGAGTCTGAGAGCAAGGAGGGACAAAATACTGGCAGTGTGGGTGGGTGGAATGGCAGCCAGGTTGCAGCACAACTAAGACTCTCACACCAAGGACTTCTGTCTCAGTGCTTGGCTGTTTGGCCTCTCAGCAGAGAATTGCCAGAATCTCTAGTCTTGATTGCAAAACTGCACCCTGTAATACATCAGTGAGTTACCTTATTTTTCTGCCTTACCTCGTCCTGCCCTAACATTGTTGTTCTTCAGCCTATCTCCAATGCATCTCCCTTCTCCCCAGCACCTGAATGTATTTCGCCCACACTTTACCCAGCATAATGTATTCTTTTTGTACCAGTCTCCCTCTTGACCATCAGCTGGTTCCTTCCTTGCTCTGCCCTGATGCTTATGCCCTCTCCTCATGTCACCCTCTATTCCCTTACTACTCTCATTTCCAGCACCTCTATTAACCTTTATGACAAGATCAGTTCCCTGTGCCACTTCTCTGTGAATTGCTGCTTAACGAGCAAAAGGGTGAGGTTGGGAGCAAAAATCTTCTTTATTTCCTCCTGCTGTTAAGTCTGTAGATTCCTAAGAATCTGTAGAGACAGCATGACCTCCTAAATCCTCTGGTCCATTGGCTCTCTTTCATTCCTTTATTTTAATTTATACATGATCCTTATTCCTTAGATCCTACAAACATTAAAGCAATTCACAATTTTCTTGGGAGATTTCAGGATATTGTCATAAGACTGGAAATATTAAAGGTTTTATACAAAACTTATTGAAGAGACTATGAGATTCCTTTTGCTCTTTGAACACACTCAACATTTAGCCTCGCATTTTTCAAATTTTTGGGATTAAATTGTTTGCAAAGCTATACTGTATCCTCTGAAAGGCATTTCTTAAAAATGTGGCTCATATTGTTTATTTTACACGAAAAGGTAAAAGGGAAGAAAGCCCAAACCCAAGGTCTGCGGGTGACAGGGGAATCACTCCTAGATCCTTTGGAAATCAGCTTGGAGTGAGCTAATTTTTGTTAATATTTTTGCTAAGTGTTTTACTAAGAGTTTTGTTAATTTTCTTTGGCTTTTTTATACATCTTGCTAATTTCTCCAGCCTGCTTTTCTTCTGTCACTGATAAGTTGCTCAGACTTTGTCCAAATTACAATAATCTTATGGACAATTTGACCACATTATTTTAAATAAAGCAGAATTTGGATCTAGTTTAATACCATTGTTCGAGAGAAGAAGAAATAGTTGAGCATTTTATTAGTAATGTGTGAATGCATGTAGCTCAGCTGCAGAAACATTCTGAAGAATCTGTTTTATTTCATGTCATTTACAGTGTGAAAGATGAGGATCCAGATTCTCTTTCCTAAAAATGACTTCTGTGGATTAACCCAGAAACTATCTGGTACAGACGAAGGGAGAGTCGAACGAACCCTTCCATTTCGGCTGGACTGTGCACAGGCAGAGAAGAATAGGAATGAAAGAAAAACAGACTCGATTTACTAACAATACACATGACAGAATTTTCAGAAATTGTGCTGATAGGGCAATTTATAAAAATTGTTGTAGTATATTAAGGAGAACAATTTAGCAATTTACAAAATCCATTTAGACTAATAAGCTGAGCATTGTTGGCAATGCAGCTATATTTTCCAATCGTGTTTATGTATAAAACAAATTTGCTATCTGTTCTCACTCACTCTATGCTATGCTAATACCAAATAAGGACAAGTGCGAAATGAAATACTCACATTTTTTGTTTATCTACGAGTTGCATTAATATTCACCACATATTTTAGAAGTATTAAACTTTGTTAGGTGGAAAAGATTTCTCAGCTGGACCATTGCTGAGGATTTGTGCTTGTCAGAATTACTGAAAAACGATTTTCTGAACCTCTTCATCTTGTCAGTCAGACATATAGCTCAGCATACGAGATGAATGCATTAGAACAACAATAAACTACTCTCATATAAATGAAATGCTTTAAAATCCATTCAGAGTTTAGTTGTCCCTCCCTCCCCACATATCAGTGAAGATTTAATAACAGATGCTACAGTGAAGTTGTACATGGCTGACACTACATAAGGATTTAATAGAAATCCTTAATGAACAAAGTAATAAATGAAAAGGCTGTGAGATGTGCTGCTTCATCCCTGCTTGTAGATGGATAAATCTTGCCCTGGAGTTCCTCTGCTCCTGGCAGTGGACTCCTGTGAAGAGCAACTGCACTGTCCCAGGTAGAAGGAGGAGCAGCACAGTGTGGATAAGGACGAAAGGCAGATGAGTTTGCACACTGCATTCAGGGGATGTCCTATGGCCAAGCACAGAGCCAGCTGGAGGGCTGTCTCCACACTTTGTGCAATCTGTGCCTACAGTGCAAGGCTCTCAGCTGCCTCCATCTCGCCTGCCTTTTCCTACCGTAGTACTTTGCTGCTCTTTGTGGTGCCCCTTGGCTAAACAAAATAGGCTAGAATGTCATGGTAAAGCTAACCAAGTGGTGCTGCAAAGGGCAGTGCATATCCGCATATTGACCTGAAAAAGCCAAGCTTATATCTTGCCAAGCTTACTACTTTCAAGGCAACAGTGTCTACAGGACCCTGTGTGCTCAGGATTACCCCCCTTGATGACCTCCAGAGGACCCAAAGATCAACCCTAAGTGAGCACTGACCCGTGGTTTGACTGCTGGGTGAGTCAGGGGTGAAGGTGAACACAGACTAATTTAACAGAAAAATGTAGAAGTGACCATGGGCATTCATTGATTTAGTAGGGAATTATACATACGAGGGTGATGGGAACAAAAGTAGTAATAGAAGTGAGTCACTGTGCACATAAGTGATTACTATAAACACGATTAGCACTTGAGTTACTTCTCTGATGTGCTCTGGTTTGCTGCTTCCCACCTTGATGCAACAGAAAAAAATCCTCAGGCCAGACAACATCTTTCCCCTCCCCACAGGGAAACAGCCTGACTCATGTTTATGGGGACAATCTCGTCAGTGTACTCTCTTGGAGGTGACAGAACAGCTCTTCACCCTGGTCTGCCCATTTTGCCACTGCAGACAAATAGTTTCATTAGACCAATGACGAGAAAAGCAGAGTTCAGCGTATGATTCCTAGTGGAATTGTGGTGACTCACTGTCCTTTAAGGAACTTGAAGAACTCCAAGGAGCTTTTTTAAGAAAAGAATAATAGGACAATTGAAATGTTATGGGTATGGGAGTAGTCTTCAGTTTCACTCTGTCCTGAAGAGCTGTATCATTCCACCAACATAAAAGACCTCTGCTCTCAGCAGAGAATTTAATTTAATTCTTTTTAGATGCCATTGTTCAGTTTACTTTAACCAAGTGGCAGACTAGAGGGCCAGCCCTTTACAGTTCAGCGTAACGGAGACATGTATATTTGCATATTCTTCTAAAGCATGGCTGAGAGTGGAATTTTCAAGATAACATTTCTAATGTGAATTAGAATAATTTGTGAGTCCTTACACAGGCCTGAAAAAGTCCTACTAAAGAGTGATACGAAGAAATACCTAAGGGCACTCTTTTCCAATGCATAATATTCGTATTATGAGTTTGAAAATCTTTGCAACTCTGTTTAACTCTGAATAGTGCCAATTTATCAATTACTCCTTTCTATATTTACCAATGCATGGCACTTCTGCAACATTTTCATGCTGGTATAACTAAAGTACCTGTATATCAATAAGGGCAATATTTACTCTACTATTAACATTAAATTTATTTTGATTCCTTTCTTCTCTTGCACTTTGGCATTTAAGAGCTTTCTGAGCTGTGGGATTTTCTGTCATTGTCACTGTCAGCTTCTGCCAATGCCTGATAAGTGGATGCCCCTCCAGTCACTGCTTCCTCACGCAGAGTGATGCATGATGAGGCAGGAGAAATGAGAGCACATGCATACAGTTCACATTGTGAAGCACCTTCATCAAGAAGGTGCACTCCAGACACAAAGCCTGACAAAGAATGTGAAGATAAGAAGGAGATGGAGTGGGATTTTCTTATCAAATAAATGCAATAAGATGTTATCTGAATGTAACTTTGTAGAGAACATAAATATAATGCTGAAAACTATATATTTCAAATAAAAAACCCCTAGGACCTGTCCTGTCTTTGATTACCAAATTGACTACAGAAAAAAAAAAATAGTTGTATATACTATGTTTTTGGTCAGTATATTCATTTGAGAAAACGTATTACGTACTTAAGTGGCTTATTTCCTCTGTGGTGACAGTTACATAACAGTCTCAATATTATAAAGGAAGGCAGATTCTTCCTAATCATGGAAATCTTTCAGCCAGTTAATGGGCAAAGATATCTGAACAAGTTAAAAAGATTGGGCTTTATATCATAATGAAATTATAATTCTTAATCTGTATGCAGGATTATTTTTAATGCTGAAGTTCATACAAAAAAATACCCATATGGTACAAGTAGTGAACACTGGTGGTTGTCTTAGAATTTTCACATGTTACCAAAGAAATAAAATGAAAAGAATGCAGATAAAACTATACCTTCGCACACCTACGAAACCGATCAGATGGAAGTGCAAGATCCAGTTTGGTAATGCAATTCTGGGTAACAATACAGTACTGAGCACACTCAGCCAGAAGGCCCAGTTTTTTCTAATGGATAACCTAGACTGCACTTTGACACTTTTAGACTAAATACAGACCTCCTTTCGACGGAGTATACTTTTGGCCTCAAAATATCCTCAAAACACAAGATGAAGAGGGAGATTCTTTCGCTGGTACAGTACTGTGGTAGCCAGGGCAGTCCCATTTTCTGGCAAGGTAGTAGGACATCTGTGTCAGCTCAGGAACTCGTATTTACTGTAAAAATATCGCAAGAATTTGTTGGTTCCTGCTATATGAACTATTTACTCTTGAGAGAGGACTGGAAGTCAAGCAATCAAAATATAGTGACCATACCAAAAGTTAATATTTGTTTCTTGTAGTTGACATTGGATTTCCCTCTTTCAGTGAGGCGATCAGAATTTTTTTTATAATATCTTCTAAGAAAAATGATCCAGGTTAACTGATTTCAGTAAGTGAAATGGACAGAACTGCTAAGTGGAGTGGCTGGGAGCAGTTTTAGGGAGGGTGACTTGCCTTGTGGAAGCACGACTAGGTATGCCAAGCATGCAACCTTCAGCCTGTTTTCTGAGGGCAAGATAATGTTACACAGAGAAAAACTACTGATTGCCGTCCCTACAGGAACGGTGAGAGCATACATGCACACAATCATTACTGCTTTCAAACTTGTTTCCTGGAGAGGACATGGAGGTTATGGTTAAGCAATAATTTTCTTTTGCTAATAGTGCGTGATCCTCTTCCATGCCAGGATGCTTTCAAAAAGGAATTGCAAATAGGAGGCCTATTTTTTTTTTTCCAGTGAGGGCATAATTTGTCCCTTTTTTCTTCTACTAAAATTATTGTTTAGTGGTTACAGTGGTGATTACTGCTTGCTGTGTTTAGAACATCTTTTAGAAATTATTTGAAAGCTGGAAAGAATATTCATAAGAATCTTTGCTTTATCAAGAGAAATAAAGTCTTGTTTTCTATAAAATCTAATAGAGCTGACTGCAGGAAGCGGGTGGCAGTAGGCATAGTGGTGTAGGTGGAAGGAATATGAACCCAGTCATGATGCATGCAGCATGGTGTTCTCAGATCAGAGACAAAAAAACCCACACTTGTTCTTGAAAGAAGGAAAGAGTCACTGAGTGTGTATATCCGTCATTTAAGTACAATAAAAATAAAGTGCAGAAAATCTGAACTATTTTCTCAGTTCCAAGAGACTCACTGAAATAATTTAGGAATGCTTTGTTCTGAAGAATGTTGAAAATAGATATTTGAGACAGGATAGTGTCATGAACTTATCAGATAGAACACTTGACCAAAGGAAGACCAAGTAGGAAACTTCTGCCAAATCCCTCAACTTGTTACAAGAAGCTACTGCATAAATTATATTACTGTAAACAGGTGCTGAAACAATGACCAAACCAAAACAGGGTGGAATGAAGTAGAAGGGTAGTAACTTTCAGAGCAAGCAAAGATTCTGCTGCAGATGAGTACTTCCTAGCAGGTGATGAGAGATGGAAAGGCGTTAGGTTAGTGCAGGCTGAAGGTATTGGGGATGAACATTCTCCCTGGGGCTCCTTTTGTAGAGCCCCAGCATTTCTTTGGGGTGTGTCTGCCAGGCCTTCATTGTGGACTGGTGGACATCGTGGGTCTTCCGTTCTGGTGTTACTAATGCTGTGCTCTGTGCTGAGCAAGATGAGGGTGTCTGTGCTGCTGAGAACTGCGTGTGCAATACTGAGATCTGTGATCACTCATCTCAGATATGTCTGGCTAGTGTTGGCTCATGTTTCCTATTAATGCAAAATAATAAAAATATTATTATTATGAAAGTCAGGCTCAATGACAGCCTGAAGTAATGAGGGAAAATTCTTGGCTGCCTAACAAAGTCCTCTTCTGAACAGCATAAAAGTATTTTTATTTTAGTTACTGTTTATTCTGAACACAAAATGTGCCCTAGAAGTAGAGAGAACTTATTGTTTTGCAGTGACTCAATATCACATTAGCTCAGGAATTTGTTTTTAATTTCCAGAAGGAAATTCTCAGTTTAGGATTTGGAAAAAAAAAGCAACAAACAAACCTAGAGAAACAACAACAGCAGCAGCAAAACCGACCCCCAAATACCGGGCTGTTGCTAGATTGACTTGTGTGGTGCTTTTGTTGAGTACTCAGCACCCTGAATTTAATGAACAATCATCAGCAATCTTCCATCCCTTCCCTCAGCTATACATGCTTAGTGTGACTAACAAAGAAAAGTTTCAATGCCTTTTTCCTTTACTAAACCATAATGAAAAATCTACCTCAGAATATGAAGGGTGTTGGGTGAGGAGGCTCTACTTCTGTTTGCATTGCAGTTAAATAGGGTGTGTTAGCCCATGATCACATTCTGCTTAAAAAAATGGCAGGATCTTCCACCTTTGAGCACGGAGTTACAAGTCCCAGGCTGCCTGTCAAGTTGTCCCCATGTGAGGTAAGCGCTCAATCCCATATTACAGCTACTGTACTCATCCTGTTTTCTCTATGAGGTCTGGGGCACATTTATCTTCTCAAGGCCAAGTTTAGTGGAAAAAGAATGGAAAGCTATAGAAGGTATTGAATGAGCTTAAAGCATGCCTTCCAGATAATTTACACAAACCGTACAAATAAACATTACTATTCAGTGAATTTGTGTGTTATTCCTGCTTGCTCTTGACACTGCAGTTTGGTGCAGAATTCAGAGAAGGTCTGAGGCAGAAGCTGGGGAATACTGATGTGAAACAAAGTAAAAGTGGAACAGAATCCTGATAAATACAGCAGGCTGAATTAATCCATTTGTTCCCTGTCTTATTCCTGTAAGTCATACATTGGTGACCCAGCTATTCAGCTTTCCTTCTGATCTGGCCCCATGTGCTAGTTGTGACTGGCAGGCTGTTCCCGTGCACTGGATCAGAAATCTCAGATAGACCAACCTGAATGTAATGACTAAAATAAACCCAGAATATATTCTGTCTCATTCCTATTTTTTTGCAATGGAAAAACAGGGACAGATTGCAGACATGTTTTCCAGAAACAACTGTTTACCTGTAGTGATGAAACCTTTATGTTCACATAAATCAGTCCTTACAACTCAGAGCTGATCACCTCACACTGCAGCCACATATATGACACTTTAGGTCAAAAGATGGTTTTCCCAAGAATAAGAAGGAAATGTATTCGTATTCTTACCGTTTAAATTCAATTGTGTTCACTAGTGTACTTGAGTGATTTATTGAGAATCTTACCATTGCAAAATTAATTAATATAAAGTTTGTCAGTGTGTTTACTTAGATAGGGTTTTGTGCATAAAATCTCCGAACAGGACTTAGAAAAATGGCAAGTTCATCTCTGGAATTGATTGAGATACACAGGAGGAAATATAATAACAAGAAAATATTAAAAATAAGAGACTGAAATTTGCTCTTCATAATTTGATTTAAATTAAAGTGTAAAATCTTGGGACTTGCATTCTCAAACAAATCTGCCATAGCACCTGATTAGCATTTTCTGAAGGAAAAAACAACGCACTTAGATAATGCAGTCAATGTATTCTAATTAGTGCATTTAAATATGTGCTTTCCTTAAGGGCAGATACTATGTTAGCAATTAGTGTTTTAGAGATTTTTGCAGAAGAAGCTGTGTCTCATTATATAGTCTTTTAGACCCATGTTCTTTTTTCATAAAGAAGCCGGTTATCTTATTTACGGATTCTTAAGAGCACAGAGCTGGAAGCATTAAGTATTTATGCAAGCACTTGAAAGTATAGCACTGGAAATGCAAGCTCTTTCTTTTCCTGCTTGTCTCATATCTTTTTTTTTTTTTTTTTTTTTTTAATTGGTTTTGTTACTTCCACAGTGTTACAGACTTTTGTGAAAAAACAAGCTTACTTTTCAGTTACAGATTGTACACCTTGAACCAAATCTTGGTTTCTCTGAATTTTTATTCAAGCATAACTTCTGACTTAGAATCTTTCCCTCTCAGTTTTAATAATAAGTAATTTTCAGTAATTAAAATAAGAAATCACATCATTGGAATAAAACCAAATTATCTTTTGTAATATTAAGCATGAGAAAGGGGCCTCATGTGACAGTATTAAATTTGTATATAGTGTCTCCTGACAGTTCACAGAACAAAACAGAAGAGGATTAACTCTGTTTTCTATTAATTTAATATTTTTTTCCAGTTACTTTCAACAGAAGCAGAGTTGGAACAAGCAATCTGCTTTTACCCATCTCTCTCAGTGCCCAGTGCCTGAACTACATTAGATATATTGCTGACAACCCAGAATTTCATCCTCAAGTAGAAAATGCAGGGGTGGTGAAAGCTGGTTATACAGAACAGAGACGTCCCTGTAGATTTACACTGGAATCAGTTTTATACGCTTATAGTCTTTGGAGCAAGTCCATGAAGTGGTCACGCACTGTAGTCAGTGCTGGTACTTGTATGCTGCTCAGCCCTGCGCTTGCTAGTCATCTCATTTACTGCACATTGATCTTCATCTGCCAGACCATTCTCATGGGGAAACACTGAAAACTCAGAGATGTTACTGGCAGCCCACAGGTCCCCTCAGTGCAGGGTTAGAGCACAGCTCTGCAACCATCTGAGATTTCCCCAAATGCTGCGATAGTTCCTGGCTGAGGATCTCATGGGTGAAGCCCATCTATCTAAGACTGCACTGGATTATCTTCTCCTGTGTAAAATCAGACCACTGATATTTCCTGACTTTGTGCAAAACAATTTTAATTAATTTAAGTAAGCACTCATCTTGCTATCCATCTCCAGAAATCTGCATGAGGTAGGAGGTTCACACTGGGACACTCAGGATTTCACTGTAAGAAACTGGGGGGAGTCTTGCAGTCTCCTTCTTGCTCCAGGATATTCCAAGTTTTTCTTCACTGTATATAGCTGTGTAGTCTGAAAATTCCCATGTCCTGATTCATGCTCACAACTGGGTGCTACTTTGTAGGAAGCAAAAAACTAAAATCCTTTCAGGGTCCAGAGGCTCCAATTCCTCTCATTTAACTTTAGACATCCATACAGGAGTCGTTTGAGTCATACTGTGACCACTATGATCAATGGAAAGAAAGAGAAGATCCAGGAGTCTCATTTATTTCATCTTTATGTAGAAGTCAGAAACTGGTCAGATGAGACAAACTCTTAAGGACCTATTTTTTTCCACTAAATGGAAAGACAAAGATTTGGCTGAGGTGCAGATATTTCTCTTTTAAATATCTAAAGTTGAACACCATCTGAATAGAACACCACCTCAGTTGACTTCAGTGAGCACTAGATGAGGTTTGATACGTGCAGTAAGAATGTGTGTTTGAAATCATTATCATTTGTTCAGATTTGCCTTAAATATGCACCACTGTGAAGCTTCAGTGCTTAGCAGTCTTTTAGAAGGAGAATGCTTAGAGCAATTTAATGGTGACTGCTTCATTGATGAAACTGCAGAACAGCCTTGGCTTAATCTAAAGGTCAGAGGGACAGAATGTAATTCAATGTTTTCTATTTCACAGTCTGAAGGTTAAAAGGTTTCCAGGAGGGAGAAATCAGACATCATATCATTTGTGATGTCCAATGACTTCTAAAAATAATATAGATTTCAAATAAATATTTTTGATAACTACCTAAATATCAAAAAATATTTCACTCAGACTATTTAGTAAGTCTGCTGTTCAGATCAATGACCTGTTTCATAGCTCTTATTTGAGAGTAAAAGCAGATTAGAAATATTTAAACATCAGTAAATTTACTCATGGACATGGGAGGTAATGTTTGCTGGATCAGGTTTTTAATTTGGAAAAATAATTTTATTCCCAAGGAAAAAATAAAGTAGTTACATTGATAACATTCTATCATTCAGTTAACTGAGATGTAAATTCCATTTTACTTACTCAATAACTACACAGAGCACAGCAGAACTTCCTTAGATAAATAGAAAAATGAGAGTTTATCTTAGTTGCAGTATAGCAATTTTCATCCTGTGTGTAATAGCATTATTTTTTTACCTTCTTTGTCTGTAATTGCCTTTTGTCTTTTATAGCGTGTAATAAATTACTTTTTATAGTCAAGCACTTTCACTTAAGTGAGTTGAAGTTTTATTGTTATATTGTAAATGTTCATTAGACTCAACTTTCCTATAGGTAAGAGTCATTTCTGGTCTTCCCGAGAGAGGCTGAAATCTGCTGCCTACTGATTTAGGTGTTTCCCTGCATTTTGCCTTGGTCATGTACACCCAAGTCCTTTTAAAACATCTTCTTTATCCACAAGCAATGGTCCTTCAGTCTTGCCTGGTGAGAAAGGCTTGGGTCCTTCTCTGTTGTTCAAGACGTGGTAACTTCATGTACAATAGCTCAAATGTGATCTATTTTAAATTAAATGTTAATAAAATAACTCGCCTGTCTCTGAGTCTATAGAAGCACTAAATGTGACCTGGGTAGTGCAGCTATATAAGTATGCATACAGAAATTAAAGTTTTTCTGACAACACTTGAAAATGCACTCTTAAAGACCAGATTATATGGGAACCTCACTTTCTTTCTCATTTGTTGCAAAACCTCATGAGATATATTTGTTGAAAGTTGTATATCCTACTTCTGTAGTTCCCACGTTCTTTCCCTTTCTCTCACTCTGACCCAAAATTAGAGGCAAAGAGATGTTCTGCAGCTACCTGCTACCTGGAGATAAGCTGTTTTTCACCACCTGTTGCAACTGTGGAAACACAGATTTCTGGGCAAGATGAAGAGGACAGGAGAATCAAAAGGGCTACAACTTCCTCACTGGTTCATTGGCAGTGCACAAAGAAAACCATATGCTGTGGTTGCCTTTGCACAGATTCCTTTTTCATGTTATGGTTGCATATGCCCACAAATGAAGTCTGTGTTAAAAATTAGTTAATAGAATCTTAAGTAACAAGACTCCTGAGGAGCCTGGTGACCATCCAGTAGCTACTGTGTAGCTCTGGTTGCTAGGACATGGTTTACACTTTGGAGAAACTGTAAATGAAAAAAAAAAAAAACCTATTGAAAGGCTGCTTTTCTGTAATTGTACTTCCACTAGCCAGTGGCAATGAAGAAGTAAGCACATTTCATAGTGATACTCATAGATTTCAGGAACACAAAATCTGTTGCTGGAATTCAGGAGCAGTTCAGTTATAAACAGGGTATTTACTACCTCAGCAGAGAAAAACAGATAAAAGTGGAGGTTGAGTGGAGGTTGTATCACCACTTCTGAGACAAAAGTGGTGATAATCATCTCTTGTTAAGTTAGAAAAACAAGGTCTTAACCTGATATTTCTGTTCAATACTGACTTTATGAAGAATAAGGATATCTGTTTCCTCTAATACTGTCCTTTTCCAGTTTTGCTCAAATATACCTGCAGATAGAGAAATGTGAAACTACTGGGTGCTTGTAATACTCCCTTCTGGCCTTAGAAATCTATGAATCTGCTTACACATGGTGGCAGACCAATAAGCTATATACACTCTTGGACTCTCAGAAGCCTCTGTGGTGTGCTGCACTGGAAGCAAATAATACAGCGCTACATATAGTGAACAAATTACAGTGTTGTAGCAACCTGTGCTATCACAGACTCTCATACTGACTCGTGAAAACACTAACAGCTAAACTTCCACATGAAGTTCCTGTTGAGCACACTATTTTATGAGAGGAGATAGTTCATGTTTGCACTGGAGAGGAAAGGATCTTGATGGCTTAAGAGCTTCCTTTAATCAAATCTAACTTAAATCTTACCTACTGCATCCATCTGTCTTTTCTTCCTCTATTGTGGGAGTTAAAAAGTCAGATCTATTTTAAGGATTACATGCTAAGTTGGCCACAGACTCAATGTGTTTGAGGGAGATGCACTATTTCTTTTTTAGAAGTACAATATCTGCCAAAAAAGAAGCTTTTGAGAAGGTAGGAATCAGTGGGCTGTTGCTAGGCTTTGCGATGGAGTGTGTACCCTGTGGGAGTTTCTCTTAAAAGATCTCTTCTGAAATTTTTATTTCCATTTAAAGCTTTGTTGATCACCGAAATACAGAGCTGAGAACCTATGTGTTTGCACAAAATAATGGTTGGCTCCTTTTCCTGCTCATGCATACTCACAAAGTACCAATGATTTTTGCATAATTGTTATTATCTCCTGTGAATAATGACTGAGAAAGTTGGGACCAGGTGCAATGGCTTTGAATTAAAGGAAGGTAGATTTAGATTAGATATTTGGAAAAAAAATCTTCATCATGAGAGTGGCGAGGCACTGGAGCATGCTGCCCAGAGAAACAGTGGATATCCCTAGAAGTGTTTGAGGCTGGACTGGATGGGCTTTGAACAACCTGCTCTGGCTGTCTAGAGCAACCTTTCATGGCTATCTTGACTACATGTTACAGAATTCCTCTATCTGTATGTCACTCTAAATGGAAGTATTTTTCATAAATCAAACACAACTCAACTGTAAATACCTGAGCTTGACTCTCATGGCCATCCTATTGATCTCAGTGATTGTAATCTGTTTGGAGAGTCCATTTTCTGAATGTGGTTGCATTTGCCATTCCAGTGAGCAGAGCATGTGAAAATGCTGCAGCAGTGTTGACTGATAGTCTGGATGGCTGGATAGTGACTTCTTGTTCCTGCCTGCAGGTGCTGAGGGGAAAAGTCCTGAAGACACACATAGACGTGATGCGGGGAGCGTAAGCTGCCTCTCCTTGTGGTTTCCAGGGACTTATGGAATATTTGTATATGGGATATTGCGCTGGGTGGATCTGTGACCCACCTGGTCAAGGCTGGCTGCCTTTGACCTCAAGATCAACCCTAATGGTTTGTGTATAAAATCCTTTTTCAGAATGTATGTGTGTGAAATGGCTGATACACTACTGAGCCATTTAGGTTTTGATTAATATTTTACTCTTCCCACTTAAAAATGCCTGTGTTCTTCTCGAGAGAAAATTAATGGCCAGTCTTACTGCCTGAGTTTAGAGCCTGTTTAGTTTTATCTCTATTGTAGTAAATGACAACATAATATGGTGAATTTTCTGGTCTAGTGTTTATTTAACTTGCATAATGCTAATGTGCCAGCACTGGCTGTTGGAAATAGGGAGCTGCTGTGTACTCCTCATAACATAAAATATGTTTGCTACATTCATGGATCAAAAAAGCCAGATGGCTATTTCATGTCAAGTTTCTATCTAATCCTTTCACTTTATTGTGAACTTTATAATATCCACGCACTACTGTGCATTTTCTATTGATTCCATCATCACAAAACCAACAAGTTGCGGAAGAAAAGGTTTTAGCAGTGCTTTTTCGCTTGGGATGATGTTGGAAACGTGTCCAAAATAATGATAGGTGGGTTCTTTATGACCAATTCAATGGAAAAAGTGAGATTGATTCAGGTAATTGTGAAAAGTTGGCTTTTCTGAGAAATAAAATATTTGCAAACACCTTGGAAAGATTGGGCTGCCTGTGGAGCTCTGCTGCTGCCAGCTGTGAGTGGTGAGAACAGCGCTTGCCAGGATAGATGCAGCCGTGCCTCACTTGCTTTCTTCTAGCAGCTGGCCCTGCGTTTGCCAATCTTGTGAATTAACGGAGGCGCAAACTGTTGCACCAAATAATTTTAGGTGATGTATTGTTTACTGGGATCATTAGCCACTGCTGTAAGGTTAAAAAAAAAACAACACCGCAGCCTGTTTGTAATTTATCTTGTGTCTCTTCAGAGAATGAAGGAAAACAATGACCCTCCAGCTGACCCTTCCCTTAGCCTCATCAATCACGACTGGAAACCAAAACATCAAGACCAGCTCTTAATAGCACAAGAGATCCATCACCTTCTTCTGGCTGCCTTCATCATTCACTCTGCACAATCTCTGGGGGTATTCCTGGGCAGGTCTGAAGCTGTTGGGGCAGGATTGTGCACCTGACTGCTTTATCTCCAGGCTATTGCCAACCATTGGCCAGATTGCAGCAGTATCTCTTTTGTGTGTCTTGTTGCCATGTTAAAGGTAATAATGTCTGGGAGCATGCGGCCCCTGTGAGTTCCAGAAGCCCTTACCTATAGCTCATCTGTAGTTGTTTAACTTCTCTGTAAATGCGCCAATGAAATCTTCAGGGTGGGATGGTGGGCTCTTTATCAAGAGCACACAAGAGACTGTGGTATAAGGTAAGTATGTACAGCCATGACCACCAAGAGACACTATGAAATATGAAACCACAGGAGAAGGAGCAATAAGACTAGACATGCAGGCTGGTTTACTGCCAGATTTGGGTGATTTATGGCTCTCCTGGTGTCTGCGAGCTTCTGAAAAAGGTCAGAAGGTTCCTTCTATTTAAAAATTGGGATCCAGGAAAGTACTTCACATAATGAAAGCAGGGAAAGCGTGGAATGTATGTGAGGATGCAAGGATGTAGGAGATGATGAGGATGATTTTGTTGATAAGAGAAAATGTTCCACGGTGCAGAAGGAGGCCAGCAACTTTTTGTGTGTCTGCCTTCAAGGCATGGACTGAGTTATGTAACTGGCAGAATATGAAAAGTGAGCCAAAAAATCAAACAAATGCTACTAAAAGGCCAATGAGGTGAAAAATCTCCTCGTATGATCATGAAAACATAATACAAGTATAAAACCATAGGTTTGGCACAGACGTTCAGTTCTATCTCCTTATTTATGTTGGTATGGCAATATCAGAATCAAACTCTAACTTGAAGGAATTAGGATGATAGCAAAAATGTACTAATAATTTTGATTATTGTAGCAATTGATACAAATTCATCAAGCAAGATAATTTCCATTGTATGATTCAGTGTGCTGTGCTGAAAATAATTCTGGTTTGCAGGAAATTCTTCGTGAGCAAAGCAAATATTTTAGGTGAAGTGAGACTGGCTGCATTTCTTATGACAGGCAAAGATCACAGTTAACTAAGAGAATTTTAGTAAATTTTGATAGTTGGCTAGGATAATATCTTTACTTTCTGAAAACACACCTGTACAAATGTTACACCATTGCTAGTACCATGAGATCCTGTTTTTCAATCTATTTCCAGCATAAAAAAATGAAATTAAAAAAAAAAAGTAAGGCTTTGGAATGTTTTTCATCACCTCTTCCTATAAATTCGTATTGTACATTTTTGCCTGCCCTTTTCTGCCCTTTTACCTATGTTCATGCATTCTGGGGAGAAAAAAACAAAACAAAACAAAAAAGAATAAAGGAAAAAAGGAAAAAAGGTAATATAGAAATTTCCTGTGACTCCTTTGTGAGGAGTTTTATGTGAACACTAGGCACAGTTATTTTATTTCATTATTTGGCTTCCATTCAAGCTCTAATCTTTTATTTTTATTTTTATTTTTATTTTTATTTTTATTTTTATTTTTATTTTTATTTTTATTTTTATTTTTATTTTTATTTTTATTTTTATTT
>NW_024962252.1:71057164-71111645 GCF_019238085.1 Lagopus leucura | reverse complement strand
TATTTTTATTTTTATTTTTATTTTTATTTTTATTTTTATTTTTATTTATTTTATTTTATTTTTTTTCATAAGTGGTGTTTAGGGAGGGAGGAAGGAAAGGGAACAGTCTGGCTGTCCCATTTGCTTTCTGCTGGCTCATGAAGAGACACTTTGAGATGAGCTAGAAAGACTGTATGTCTCATAGTATTGTGATGACAACAGGAAGAATAATTAATAATTACAGTAATGGCACTGCCACCCAAAATCCCTAGCTGAGGTTCTCCTCACATTTTATTTGTTGTACAAATTATCAGACCAATTACATACAATTCAGCTTAGTGTGCAAAAGTTTAGGGGATATGATGAAGAGGCACAGCACATAAAATGACTGTGAAGTATATGGCATAAAAGAGTCTTTATAATTTTGTATTGTAACTCTTTTTACAACTGTAGAATTAACTCTACAACTTCTTTATGTATTACTTACCTCACACTTAAACGTTTGCCTTAGTGTAATAATATATCTGGAGAATTGTATGCTGGAGAGGCGTACAATTTTCTGATCAAAAACTATTGTCTTTCATTTGGGAAAGAAAGAAGATTGTAATTGCTGTGCACATAATCAGGAGCATAATGAATTGCTATGTGCATAAAAGAGTGTAACTTTTAGCATCTGTGGAACTATTAGCTCAAAGTAACCATGATGTTCTTAGGGAATTGCCACTATTTGCCTCATTTTAAGGAGTGAATGTTATGCATATATAATTAAAAGCACAATGGTAGTAGCTTAAGTGAATGAAAGAAACAAGGGGACGAAATTAAATTACATATTCTATATAAAAATAAAGAAAGTGAAAGGTCCTAATTTAACTCAGTTGGATCAAAGACATTACTACATTAAATAATGAACTTCATGAAAGTAATTCATTTAATTAATACAGAAATATGAAAAAGAATCATGTTTTTGCAAATGAACGTTAGTACTAACTATTTAATGAATGGAAGCCCTTCATAAAATCATCAAAACTCTCATTATAAAAAGCTATTTGAGGTTTGTCAATAAGATTTGTTAAAAAATATGGATGATATATAGAACAAAACTCTACTGATGTTAAAAAATATCCAAACAATTAAGCACATACTTATCTATGGTCTGATTTTTGGGTGGTCCTATATGGAGCCAGAAGTCGGACTCAACGATCCTTATGGGTTCCTTCCAACTCAAAGTATTCTAAGATTCTATTCTATAATTCAATGATTTTTCAGCACACAAGACGGCTGTTCATATTTGGCAAAGCATTTCAATGTATGTGTACTTTCACATATGTGGTATATCAGATATATCTGTCATAAGGGGATATATTTTGATCTAAAATTTAAAAACTGCATTGAAAGTTAATAATGTGCTCAATGCTTTGTGAAAGTGAGAGGAGTTCACAAGAGAAGCTTTGTTTGCTGCAATGTTAGAATGCTTTTGTTGACTACAAGGAGAAGGGGAAAAAAAATTACTCATTTGCAGAGTGTTTTTGGAATGGAGTAAAGTTTTGAATGGGTGGAGTGGGATAGCCACTTGCTGTTTAGATGATATAAACTTGGACCAGGGCATATATAAATTCTGAAGACCTGGAGGTTCAAGGTACTGTGAGATATATTTCAGGATTTCCTCTGCATGAAAGCCAAGAATGTTAACACTCACATTTATTATTTGCTATCCTAAATGAAACTTCCACAGTCGCAATTAAGTAAAATGAAAATATTGCAGCTGAAAAATAAATGTCAGAGGATATAAAATACCTGAATATGCAGATACATAATTGTTTTTCCAGTAAATCTAATTATATTCCTGAATATAATACATTTATGCAGACTGTTTTGATAGTTCTGTGGATTTAAAGCAAAACAAAGTGCACATGAAGTATCAGGAATTTCTATTTCACAGGCTCTTAAATATTGCCTAGGACTGTAATTTTGTTTAAAGAAACCAACTTTTCTAGCAATCACCTTGCATTGATTAGAATTAAGCAAAGTACGTATTTTTGCAAACTGTTCAGGGACAGAGGATTACTAAAAACCTTTATTGCATGTAACTGTAACTTACATTTTGGAAACATTTGTAAAACTTCATTTTTTAGAAATGTTTCCTATAGCATCGCATCTGTTTTTCCAAAACAACTAAAATTTTCTGTATGACACGAATGACTTCAAAAGATGATCAAAGTTCTACCTTGATGATACGCTAACTGCTGGTATTTAAGCAGCTAAATACGGCTTAGGGAGAAGGAAAAAACTTTCTAATTGTGTTGATTGAAGTAGGAATCTGCCTAAGAGTAATAAATAGCATTTAGCCTGACATCTATAAACGCGTACATAGTATTTATGGCAACAGTGGTACCTGATTGGTATCACTGGGTTTAGGGAGAGTGTGATGATCTAATCCTAGATTGTTGGTAATGATGTGATCATCTGCAGTGAAAAAGTAGAGCCTGTCTTCTAATACACCTTGAGTCTTTTTCATCATTTTCATTTCTAGCATAATTTTGAGGCTAATGTTAGACTCTAAAGTCTAACATGAAAGCATCTGTTGTCATAACTGTTGCTTACAGTGATTAGCATAGCACAGGGGAGGAGTGGTCTTCAGAGAATGGCCTCCTCATCCCTGCTCCTGCCCACTGAACTGCCAACTGCCAATAGCAGTGAGGCTGTTGAAGAGTGTTAGGCAGGGGAAGATGAGGTGAGGGAGGTGACTGTCACCCTCTGCTGTGCTCCTGGGAGGCCCCACCTGCAGTACTGCGTACTCACCATCCCTGGAGGCTCTCAAGGCTGCACTGGATGGGGCCCTGGGCAGCCTGAGCTGATGGGTGGCAGCCCTGCCCACAGCAGGGGTTGGAACTGAGTGATCTTATCAGGCTCCTTTCAACCCAAGCCATTCTGTAATTCTAAAATGATAGAAACCTGCATGTCATAGTACATTGTTGCTCTTATGTCTCCCATCCCAGATAAAAGTACCAGCTGTGGCTTAGGAGGCCTTGATCTCATGCACTGTGCATACCTCAGCATAGTCATGAACTGCATATTTAGGGAGGTGCAGGGTGGGTTTCCTACATTTTTTGTATGAACTTTGAGGATATCTGAAGAGCTGACAGAAGTTGGTATCTAATACCTTGTGAATTGGCTGCATATCTGCCACAGTGTCAGACCCCTATGAATTCTCATAGAAAGTGTTATGTTCCAAGTGCATACATTTCTTTTTAAATGGACAAGGCACTCCCTTCCTGTGTACCAAAAAGACTTCCAAAAGACAATTAACAGATTCTTTCCTGTGCTGTCGTGTTCCTGAGAACATTCCCAGCTATTTCTCTGCTGGGACGTGGAGTCCTGCAGGAAGGTAAAGGCAGGAGTTTTCCATGCACAGCATCACGAAACAGGCTTGTTTGCTGTGAAGTGAAAATTTTCAGCCTCCTTCATTTAGGGAACATATGAGCACAGATAAGCTCATTATGTTGCTGGATTTGCTCCATCTTCTTTTTTTCTTCGTATATGTATTCACAGCTAGAGATCCACTTGTCATTTTCTAGGCTTGCATGCCAATAGCTTTCTGTAGAGGTGGTGAGCAGCAACTAGTTATACAGACTGTCACCTTTCAGCATAACATCTCTAAATGTACAAATGTGATCAAGAAGCTGAGATCAAATAATATTGTAAGTGGCCTTGGATGTGCACAGGAGGTAAGGAGGAGATAAGTACTATAAGGATCAGATTATATCTCTTCAGGTCACAGGCACAGAGCTGTCCCCATGCTGATAGAAGTGGGTGGAGGGAAGCACCCAGACTCCAGTTTCTAAATAGCAGCATTGAATGTCACACTTTGTACTTACTTCAGTTAGACAAAGTCAAGGTAAGCCAAGAACACAGTGTTTATCCTCGATGACTTCTAGATCTGCTGGCAACGTTGGCTTCTCCTGAGGGAAATGGTGGATGTTGGCAAGACTGAAACGTTACACCTTCTTTATCTGAACCATTAGAAAACACATCCTGTTCCTGTTGCCTTGGCGGCAAATGTCGGGTGTGTTTCTGCATCCCAGCATATCTCATCTTTTTATGTGTCTAGCATGCAAATAGGTCAGGCAAAGTGAGGTCCATGTCTGAGGATAGCCCTGAAATAGTTATTGGCTAGGACAGTGTGAATAAAACGGAGAAAGATTAAAGCCTGCAGAAGACATATTCTAAAATTGAGGTCTACTCTTTTGCAGAACACTTTCCATAGCAAACTGTAAAAACCTAAATGCTTTGGTCATTTAAAACTAAATTTAACAAAAAATGGTGTGAAATGTTGGGATTAATTTTAAAGTGTCACAGTTATGAACAGGATGACCTAGCTGGTATGTGCCGTATTTGGCTGTTGCAATGTGGGATAGAGTAGATAGTTACAGTCTGTAGTATAACACTTGAGAATAAATTCTGCCACACTTGCTTCTATTTTTTTTACTCACTTGTGGTGTGTAAACCTGGGAAAATCAGTTTCCCAGTGAAGAGCACTGCTGATCAAAAGAATTTTTTCTTCATATTTTGCATCAAATTGGGAAATATAAGTAACAATACTACAACTTTTCTTATGCTGCTTCCATGTATAAGTAAAAATATTGCTACAGACAAAAGTGGCATCAAATGATACACACGTTTGTACTTGAGGGTATGATTGAGGATATGGTAACATGTAAGATAAAGATTTCCAAAACTAAAAGGTTAAAGTCATTAAAGTAGAAGAAGTAATTTTAGGCCATTGATTGCATTAAAAAACTAAATAATTGATTTTACATACTAACTCACAGAAGGCAGTCAGCTTGACATAGTGGGACACATAGGGAATATACAAATGTTATCTTTCTGCTAACACTGGGAAAATAAAACTGTCAAAGTCGCTTACAATTAATGTAGCAGAAGAACAACTTAATCAAATATAGAACTTCATACCAGCTTAGCTGCTCAGCACAATTTAGTATTGGATGTGCGCTATGGGGACTGCTTCATGTTGTGGACATGGCTAACTGGACACTGGAGAGCTCCTGTAATTTCTGTGATGAACTGCAGCTAATAAAAGGATGACTGCACTAATAGGGCTAAGGAAGACCTCGGGTTTCTGCTAGCATTCAGAAAACAACTCAAATGTAAGTGGGCCTCATATATAAGAAAGAAAAAAAACTTCTGACCCAACACTATATGTGGTTTATCTTGTGAAAAACAGTGAAAATAAGTACCTGAGCTGTCTAGACACTTACTGTCTTTTTTAATAGGCCACAACATATTTAAAATACAATCAATATGTTTTGAAGAGGTGACAGTCTAATTCCCAGTAATCTTAAGAAACGGTTGAAATCAAAACACATTCATCTTAAAAATACAATTTAGGCTATCTGGACTCAGCAAATTGATGTTGCACCAAGCAGATGTAAACCAACCAAAGCCTGGCAGCAGGATTTATGTCACATCTGATCACTGCCTGCTTTTAGCAGCCACAGGAGCCTGCTGCAGACTGATAGAGGGGTTGTGAGTGTGGGGTACTCTCTCTTTCATACACAGAGGTTAGGCTGTTCGCCTTGTGAGGAGGAGGTGAACTCTTTCCTCTCCAGGGCCACATCCATATGTCCTGAGTCTTTAGCTGCACCTCTTGTAAATCCAGTCTTGAATCGATAGATAGATGATCCTTGAGGTCACTCTTGTTCTTGACAAAATGACAATGCATTAGTTCAGAATAAAATAGATATTCTTGAAACAGACTGATATCAAATAGAACAGCTCCTACTTAAGTTCCTGTAGAAGGGGGTGGGATAGAAATGAGAGGTGTCATGGGGCAAAGGTGCCTCAAACCAAGGTTTAAGTAAAGACCTCTCACTCAGCAGCTCCCCTGAGAGGTGGAAATCAACATCTAGAGCTGTGATTTTTGGCAGCATTCTCACTGAGAAGCAACTAGAACAATTCAGCTCTACACAAACATTTTACTCCTAAACTGGGGCCCCACTTGCAAAGATTTAGCCTGATGTGAATAAAAATGGCTACATTATAAAACACTCAGAAAGGCAGGTCTTAATGGGAGTGCTGAAAGGCCTTGGACCATTCACTGCAGCTACTCAGCTGGGTGCCACTCAGTTAAATAGTGAGTAAAAGAAGGCCTTTGGAAAGAAAAAAAACAAAAAACAAAAACAAACAAACAAACAAAAAAAAAACAACAAAAAAAACCCAAACCCATCTTTATAAGAAATGTTAATTATAAAGATACACTCCATAAGTGTATTTGGAACACAAAAAGTCATATGTATTTTTCTTTTCAGGGGCTCAGAGAAAGGCACCTGAGAGATGGAATTGAACAGAACTCCCTGGGGGTTAAAATAAACAGCATAATAATATCAAGGCCTAGATTATACACTTACATTGCTTATGACTTTCAAGGAAAGTGAGCTCAATTGTGTGTTATTGTGCAAATGTTTAGCTTTCGATAGAGGAGAGTAGTAATATATCAGCCAGCTGCAGCTTTCAAAGTAGCACAGTTACAAACGAAACGCAGATTACTTTGTTTTAGCTTGGTAATTAAAATCAAGATTAATACATACCCTCTGTGATCAGTGATGGCCACATGTTTAACATAAATACAAATATAAACATCCTACCTTCTTCCTGTGAGGACAACTTCTGCTGGAACATAAAATTTATACAGGAAGATTTACTGTGAATCAGTATCTAAATATAAAATGTTTCAATACTGTTTGGAAAATATTTATTTCCCAAAGTGTGATTTTCCACTGGATTAACTCTGATAGAAATTGAATTACATATATATATTTCTCTACAGTTGTATATTATTTTGGTAACTTAAACACAGTTTATGGTTAACTTATATGGAGCCTTAGCACGAAATGTTAAAATTGCACAAATATTTCAGATGTAAGCCATCTTTTCTTAGGCTAATAAATTATTAAGACTGATTCATCTATGCAGATCATACTTTCTGTTCTTGGCTTCCACCCCAAAATATACATTTTTGTAGTTATGAGAAGAAATATTTTTACCTGGTTTTAATCCATGGAGAAAAACAATATATCATTGTCTGTCTCTGAACAATAAAAACAAACTCCATAAACCACTGTATCATTTTATAAGAAATCTGTAGTTACTTATTTTGCTACAAGAAACTTGTCATTAATACCATACAGACACTTTGTTGTGTATTGTTGGGAAAAAAAGAGATAAGACTGGGTAAAAACAAAACTGGCTTGCATTTTGGGAAGGTTTTCAGGAAAAGTTGTACTTTCAGAGTTCACAGATGCCAGAGTCAAATCTGAACCTGTTTTGATGTCATTTTAGGTGACTTTAATATCTATTCAATCAAATGGTGGGAAAAAAAAAAAAAGTCATTAAAATGTTCATTGATGTAACAACCAACAGCTTTTCCCTAAATAATCACTGAAACAACATGAGGTAATATTTCATTAGGCTCAGTTTACGTAAGTAGCAAGAGCTGTTGTGGAAGAAATGACATTATAGAAAACATCCTTGGAGCAAATGAACAAGAGCAAATCCCATTTGGGTTAAGCAGTTAAATAAACAAATAAAACAACTAAGACTAATAAATTAGAAGCATAGCTTTGATGAAATAAGAAAGATAATTTTTATGAGACTGAACTGAAGAACATAAGGCTTGAATGTAGAGGAGACTCACAAAGCCATTTGTATTATTAAGATTTTCAGAATGAAATACTAAGGGGAAAACAGATAAATAACTTCCACAATATTGAGCACAGGCAGGCAGACAGAGGACCTCTAGAATAAAAATGTTATGATGGGTGAAGAGTTATGTATGTTGTAAGTAAAACATCATAGTACTTAAATGAGAATTGCTAAGTCAAGCTGACTCATAACTTGCAAAGCACACACACACACACACACACACACAAAGGTAAAAAGATCTTTACGTGCATATTTATAGAGGAAATAATGGAAACAAAAAGGTGCAGTAGAGATATATTACGAAGAGTCGAGTATTACTCAAAACTCAAAAAAGTACTATAATTCCCTTTCAGTAGAAGAAATGAGGTAAAGACAGCACAAATAGCTGAGATGCATAATTGGAAATGGATACTGGTGGTAGTGTTTATGAAATGCAGGTCCTGCTTGTCCAACCTGCTTTTCTGTGATCAGGCACACGTAGTGGATGACGGAAAGGCTGGTGATGTAGTAAAACCTTTGACTCTGTCTACCAAAATAGTCTCCCGGAGGAGCAGGCAACTCATGGCTTGGACAGGTATGTTCTTCACTGGGTAAAGAACTGTCTGGAGGGCTGTGCCCAGAGAGTGTGGTGAGTGGAGTGACTGGCCACTAGTGGTGTTCCCCAGGGGTGAGTACTGGAGCTGGTCTTGTTTAATATCTTTATTGATGACCTGGATGATGGTACTGGGTGAATTCTCAGTAAGTTTACAGAATGCACCAAGTTGGGAGGAAGTGATGATCTGCCTGAGATTAAAAAGGCCCTACAGAGGGATCTGGATAGGCTGGACTGATGGGCTGAGGCCAGCAAGACCAAATGCTGAGCCTTGCACTTCAGTCACAACAGATCCTTGCAACACTACAGGGATTGGGCACAGTGGCTGTAAAGCTTCATGGCTGGCTGGATGTGAAAAAGCAGTGTGTCCAAGTAGCCAGCAAGGCCAATTGCATCTTGGTTTGTATCAGAAATAGTGTAGACAGTGGGAGCAAGGAGTTGATTATCCCTCCATACTCAGCACTGTGAGTACACACACTGGTGAGGCTACACCTTGAGTACTGTGTTCAGTTTTGAGCCACTCCCTACAAGAAAGATATTGAGACCCCAGAGCACATCCAAAGAAGGGTAATGAAGCTGATGAGGGGTCTGGGGCAGAAGTCTGGGGAGCAGTTGAAAGAACTGGGATTGTTCAGTCTGGAGCAAACTCAGAAGAAATCTTATATCTCTCTACAGAGACCTGAAAGGAGTTTATAGTGAGGTGAGGATGGCCTCTTCTCAAAGGTAACTGGTGATAGGACAAGAGGTAATGGCCTTAACTTTCACCTGGGGAGGTTCAGGTTGGATATTAGAATAAACTTCTTCCCAGAAAGAGTGGTGAGTCTTGGAACAAGCTGCCCAGGAAGCTGGGGAAGTCACTGTCCCTGGAGGTGTTCAAGAAATGTGTAGCTGTAGTATTTGTGGAAGTGGTTAGAAGGCATGGTGCAAATGGGTTGACAGTTGAACTAGATGATCTTAGGGGTCTTTTCCAAACTTTATGATTCTATAAGTTCCTGTAGACAATAAGGAGTAGGAGATTTTGCAGAATTTTGGCAGAAATGACATGACTTTGCTAGTCCAACTTTATACTTCTTCAGGAAATATATAGTTGGATATTAGCAAAGGTAGTACTTGTGTTTAAGAGGGGGGTTGGAAGGAAGTGTCTTGGTGAACATGGTTCTTCCTAGGTGCATGGATGAGATATTCGGTGGGAATGTTTACTTTTGCTAATGCCTTTTGTCTCTATTGGGTAGAGTTAGAAGCAATCACCTTTGCTGTCTCCTGAGAGCAAGATGCATTAAGTGGCACAAGTGTCCTTTTTCTTCTCAACAGAAGAGCACTCTAAAAGACAAAATTTTATTCACACTTTAAAAAATGTTGAGGGCTTTAGTGGCAATCGATAATAGCATAAAAAATATAAAGTGCAGGTGACTGAAGCAGAAGACAGAATTTCCATAAGGGAAGGAAACTTTCAGCAAACTTTCAGAAAGCTGGAAGAGAATCCTCAGAAGGCTCAATAAATGCAAAAAGTTATTGGTCTGGAAAACAGGCCAAGAGTAAAAAATATATGTTTGCAGTTTCCCAAAGGAGACTAAAGAGGGTTAATCATTCTAAGTTTACTTGACCCCTTCGTTAGTATATTTTCCTCATGAAGGAATTGAATTTTACATGAATGATGAGATCATCCAAAGTAAAGCTAGTACTGGTAATAAAAGGTTCTCAAGAGACCTAAGACATCAAGTTTCAGAGGACAAGGAAATCTCTTAAGAGTTAGGAGCAAGAAAGAAAACAACATTTATTCTCAGGCTGATCATTCCAAGGGGCCACTTGCACTGTTCTCTAGTGCATAGAACCCCAGTCACCTTGAGGAGAAGACAGCTGGGTGGAAGGGTGAGCTGGCATGTCCATGAATGCACACCAGTGCATTGATACACCCAGGAGTGTTTCTGTAGATTTTCATGTTTTAATGTTATCCCTGCAAGAAAATGGGACAATGATTATTATTTCGTTAGGAATTCCCATACTTAGATTGTAAACCCTCAGAGGCACAGACTTTCATTTTTTGTGAAAAAAAAAAAAAAAAAAAAAAAAAGTTTTGATCTCAGCTGGAACCTCTTAGTGTTACTGTAAAACAAGTAAATCCTAAATACATATTTACCTTTAAATATCCAAGAAAATAAAGCCTATTTCTATGACACCTGCTGCTGTTTGTGCTTTGACAATGCTGAAATTCAAAGAAGTAAATTTGCATGCTCTTAAGGTGAATTCCCCAAAGCCTAGAGGTCATTTATGCTGAGCATCTGTGGTGACAACACTTTCTTTCCCTTAGAGGAATTCAGAAGAATGAGAGAAAACTGCACAAACCCCGGAATAGAGTGATTAGATAAGACCAAAAACTTATCTTATTTATAAGCTGTAGGCAAAAAAAATCATTTCCTGAATGATGTCCCAGCTACACAGAGGCTTTATAACAGCTGCCTTTATACTACCTTTAGTGGCACAGCTGTACAGCCTCAAATATTTTCTCAAATATTTTCTTTTTCCTGTTCAATTTTTTGAACTGATTTTTTCCAAGCCATCACATGAACAGTTCTTCTCTTTCCTTGTCATGCTAAGAGTGAAAGACAGCAGAACAAACCTAATCAAAAATATCAAAGTAAGAACCACAGAACATAATATTTTCTTCCTTTAGGGTTGTTGCAGTTCTAAGAGCCATTTACTGCCATCCTCACTCTGCCCAAATAGTATCATTTTCTCTAGGTCACAGCCAGTCTGGCAGAAAGCAGTAAGGAATTAGGAATTTGCCTGTATCAGATGAAAAGGATTTTCTTATTATCAAAATGGCCAAGTTTTAGAGCCATGAATCCACACCAACACTCACTCAAACAAGTGAATTCATACCAAGTTGATCAAGTCAAGGAAGTGGTGAAGAGTAGAAGAAGGTTACAATTCCCTTGTGCAGTTCTGCTCATTCCACTAAATCACACTTTTAAATATGAAATTACAAAAATACCTATTGTTTTATTCTAACTATGCTGTTGCTCTTACATATAAATGTGAGATGGCAAATATACAGCACTGTTACCAAGCCTCAGTATGACATTCAGACAGGAATTCAGAAAAGAGAAACAGAACTAGTGGTGCTGAATGTGTTTTACTTTCTTTTCCCTCATTCTGCCTACTCAGCATTTGAGGATGCTTTTGTTATGAATTACTGCACTGGATATATCTGTATGACCTGAGAACAAAGAACCATTTAAGAGAGTCCTGACCTGTCATCTAGCAATATTCAAAAATACATGAACACTTTAAAATTCAAAGAACACATTCCAGCCTTTGTTTGCCATCATCATTTGTTGGGTTGTAATGGAGTCTTGTGGAAAAGGTGTTGACAAAATTTTTGAGTTAAAATATTGAATGATTCTCTTTGAGGACAAAAAAAAACAAGAAAAAGAAAAACATGCCTTTATTAAATCTTGCCAGACAGTTCTAGCAATGTTAGCCAATGATTGTTATGCTGCACTTTGAAAACACTTCCTTAAATGTTTAATAATGAACTTGAAGTAGTCTGTAGTTTGTTTCATTCTTATATGCTTCAGAGATAATTTATAATTCAAAGTGATATGTGTACTTGTAGTTACCATAATTATTTAACTGAAGCTGAGTGCATTCATTTTTTTCATTTTTTTCATACTTGAAGTTTTGAGAGCTTGGTTTTAAAAGAGCAAGTTTAGCTGAGGCCAGTACAAAAATGTCTCGTGAGATTTTGCAAGTTTTCTTATTCAGGATTCACTAAAAAACCTGCAGCATGGAAGCAACTGAACCTTTAGGAAAGGAAGAAGAGATTTGGGAAAAGATGAATGAAAATCTGCTTGGCAGAATTAAAGTGCAGTAGCAGTCTGGTCCCCTTTAGGGAAAAGATTAGGGAAAAAAGAAACAATGAACAGGTAAGTTCAACATAAGCTTTGATGAATGTAATGTTCTGGGTCAATCTGACATAACCAAGTTCCGTTTTCCTGTAAACCTTGGGAAATAGGATGATTTTAAAGAAATATTTTCCCCCAGACAAGAAATAAATCCATAGATTTTTTCATAAACTCTTTCAAATTGAATATGTCTCTGATTTTACCCACTTGCTCCACAGGCCACCCCCTTCTTCTCACTACTTCCATTGAGGTAATTGAAATATGGAGGGATAGGATAATAAGAGAAAATCAGTTAACTAATTACCTCAAGGCTCTTAACAAAAAAAGTCATGAAGAGCAGAATTTCCACTGCCTGTTTCTTGCAAAATTTTCTTTCACACTTTTCTCACAAGGACACCTACGGCCGGCCAGCTTTAGTCTGATTCTTCATGCATCTCCAGGCTACAGCTAGCTACAATAACCAGGAACAAAATCCAGAACTCAAAACTTGAAGAAAACCCATGGTGACCTGCTCGAAACAGCTATCCTCCAACGAGGCTGGATTTGAGCCCTAACTGGAGGCTCTCCTTTAGCCCAAAGCGCTATAAAAGGTCTTAGGCTTGTTCCTGGTGTGTCAGGTGGGACAGCTTCATGGACAGATATGCCAATGAAATTCTGCAATTCACCAAGGTGCTATGTAACCAAGGTATCACAAGGGACTTGCCAGAGTGTGAGATGAATCAAGATAAGGTAAGGGTAGTTCTTTTGCTACTGTTCCTCAGCTGCATGTAGAGAACCATTGTGTACTGATATTTCATTTTGATTCTGATATGCTGTTTATAAGAAGGTAGCTGCCTTTTTCAGCAACAAGTTGTGTGTCAGTTCTTGAGCATAGCTATATACGAGGCACCACAGAAAGCCCACCTGGTACTATTACAGCTCCACACACACATTAGTACTAGCATGTTTTCGACTGCCACATATATTTTAGTATCAGCTGGTTGAAAGCTGCCTTTTATTCTACAAGTGTTTGCTAAAGAGCAAAGGTTAATTGCAGCTGCTGTAGTTGATTTTCAGTGTGCATATCTGAGTAGCCTGAAGAGTGGGTAGTTGGGAATGGTGGTCCTCTTGGGAAAAAATGGTAGGATATATGTGGAAATATTGACCCTTTCCCTTTCCTGTCATGGTTACCTGTTAAATGCCAGAGTTCTTTCCTGAGTACTGGATTACTGGGTTTGGAAACAGCTGTTACAGATGCCTTGAGATATCAGCAACCTATATGTGTACTCACAAACACACACCGACAGTGGTAGCTGGTTATTGCTGAAGTACATAGGAAGAGAAAGCAGGCTGTTGGTTATAGAGTTTCTAAGTTTCTCTCTGGCTAAGATTAATTCACACTTCCCCACTTCCTGGTGCTGTTCAAAGTTTGCCACATTTCTCCAGAACTGAGATAGTTAGGTTATTTTATTACAAATTTTTTGCAGGTGACACATGGCTGCAGCATATGGAAACTTCCTTTGGCTTTCCCTGGTCTGAGAAAATGTGCTGCAAATGAGAGAGCATTGAATACATCCTGGGGTCACAGGGGCTGTGTGCCTCAGGTGAAACAGTAGTCTATGAAAAGACACTGCAACTGGTATCTGAGAGCATGAGTGAAATGTGTGGATAGCAAGCTAATGTGGCAACACAGTGTAGTGTACATGCAAGAGTAAATGTAACTGGAAATGTTTGGATATTTTGTTAAGCCTGAAAAGTAGGCTGAGGATTTTGATGTAAGTCAAGGTATTCAATATAAATCAATAAACAAAAAGTGGTGCGGGATTTATCTGAAGGTTATTTAGGATGTTAGCTACTAACCAATACATGTGAAAGGAAGAGATTGGCAATCTCTTTTGAAATCATCTTTGATGCAAATAAAAGAGTATGCAAAAGGCCTACTTCAAAATTCTTCTTAACACAAAATTCTCCTTAACACAAAATTCTCTATAACATCAGTTTCTCCTCCTGCAGGGTAAGCTCTGCTGGCTTTGATCTGCTCTGCATGGCTTTCCAAACAGCAGCTCTTGATGGTGATGTTGCCAGTACCTGTGTGGTTTGCAGGACAGGCAGTGGCTATAAATGGTACGTGCACAGTCTCACTAGGAATCTTCTTGACTGTCTCCCACTAAAGGAATTCTTTGAGTTTTCCTCCCAGAAGAAATCTTGTAACAAACAAGTGGATGCTGTGGACAGTATAGAAAAAAAGAAACCCAGAAGTGCATTCAGAAACATGTACATTTGCACTTTGAAAAAGAACAGAGAATTCCAGCCTCTGGCTTTACAGTGTTGATCTCCATTTGTAGAAATGTGCAGGCATATAGGAGACTTGCCCAGACACATTTTAGCTTAATAGTTGTTATTTAGGAAAAGGAAGAAAAATATTTGGCTGCCAGCAGTAATTAGAAAATTACAATCAGTAATCAAATAACTACCAGCCCACTTCCCCAAAAGTTAAGCAAGCATTAAGAATTAGCTGTAATACAAGGGTGTAATTCATTACAATGACAAATTATTTGTTAATGTCCGTAACACTTTGCCATAGCAATTAGTCATTCTTGTCATTTGACTTATCTGGAATTCTTACAAGACAACCATGAAATTGTAAAGCATAATTGTTGACAACATTGATAGCTGACTTAAGCTTCTACATTTTTGAGGAAAGGTTTTAGAAAGATCAAAACACATTACGTACTATGGTAATTGCTTACCACCCAAGAAATACATGTTCTGAATAAAAATTTGACTAAAAATATGTTGGTTTTTTTTCCTGTTGGGGAAAATTATGAATGGTGATCCTGCAGGAAACAACAAACTTTTGTTCTTTGAAAGACAAACAGACTATTTTGTCTATATGGGATTCAGACATCGACTGAACAATGAGCAGCCCACCCCCTCACATGTTGAACTGATTAATTCTTTGCCAAGAGGGATCATGAGGAACCTGGATTTAAACTGCTTTTAAAGCTTCATTTGTTCACCATGCCTGATGCAGTTGGTTTGGGTCAATTAGAAACTTGATATCCATTCACTAGTAAACAGTAGGGAAAAGAAAATAGCAATATGCTTTATTACAATATGTGGTTCAAAATGATTTGCTCCTCCTGCTCATTTGACATATTGTATGTAATTACTCTTGGATATATCATAGGTGGCAGAGGAGAGAAGGCTTCACAGAATACAGTGGGTGTGTGAGGAGAAACATCTGCAATCTAAAAACCAGCCAAGCCCGGTACTGGTCTGTTGCGTCTGGTGGCTTGAAACCTGTGCCTGTCTCTGTAAGAATTAAAAAAATAAAATAAAAACACTGTGAGAGTACTTCACATAAAACTGGTGAGAACATTGCTCCTCGGTCTGCCTAATTAGAATTCTTGTGTGTGTCACCTTTATTTGTACATGTTTGTCACATAATCCTCACACTGTGTCTGGTTTGTTTTGAGGGAGATTTCACAAAAGCCTAAGTAAACCATGGGTCCAATTTTTAAATTTGATTTGTAATGATGCACAGAATCTGAAATGCCTAGTAATAACGTTGTTAAAAGCAATTTCACATTGAAGAAAACATCTTGCTGGAAAATGAGAACCCACTGACTTTTAGTGTTTCCAGTACTCAGTGTCAAGACAAGTGGATCAAGATAAGTGACCTCAATAGACTAGAAAGGTGGGCCTGGGTGAACCTAATGAGGTTCAACACAGCAAAGTGCAAGGTTTTGCACTTGGGCTGGGGGAATCCCAGGCATCCATACAGACTGGAAGGAGCGGTCCTTGCGAGCAGCCCTGCAGAGAAGGACATGGGGGTCTTGATGGATGAAAAGCTTAACATAAGCCAGCAGTGTGCTCTTGCAGCTCGGAAAGCAAATGGTATCCTGAGCACCATCAGAAGAGGGGTGGCCCAGCAGGGACAGGGAGGTGATTGTCTCTCTCTGCACTTGTGAGGCCCCATCTGGAGTACTGTATCCAGGTCTGGAGCCCCCAGTACGAGAAAGACAGAGAGCTGTGGGAGAGGGTCCAGAGGAGAGCCACAAGGATTATCAGGGGACTGGAGCACTTCCCCTACGAAGACAGGCTGAGGAAGCTGGGCTTGTTCAGCCTGGAGAAAAGAAGGCTGCAGGGTGACCTCATTGCAGCCTTTCAGTATCTAAAGGAAGCCTATAAACAGGAGGGAAGTCAGCTCTTTGAAAGGGTAGATAACAGCAGGACAATGGGAAATGGTTTTAAGTTGAGGGAAGGGAGATTTAGGTTGGATGTTAGGGGGAAGTTCTTTACTATGAGAGTGGTGAGGTGCTGGAACAGGCTGCCCAGAGAGGTTGTGGATGCCCTGTCCCTGAAGGTGTTCCAGGCCAGGTTGGATGGGATACTTTGCCTTGCTAGTCTTTGGTACAACCCAGATGGTGGCTGATACCTCCTTGGGCCTTTCCACAGTATCCCCCTCATGAAGACTGAACTGAAGTCTATGTAAGTGTATTTTAGCTGTCTTGAACCTATCTACCTGCACTAGCTTCTAAGTAGCCCCTTCTCTGCACTCCTGCCTTGCATCTCTCTTCACCAGCTCCTGAGGACACAGACTTTTGTAAGAGGATTGCTTTACTCCTATCTGCCAGAGGGGTATAGATATTTTTGTTGTCTTCTTATGATATAGTGCTTCTCTCTTCTAGGTGAGCTATAGAAACTCCTGACATGTTAAAAAATATTTGGTAGGAATAGGCAAAGTAAACTGTTGCATTGAAGTTTTAAGACTTGCAATGACATTCATAGCGTAGGCTAGACATCTGAATGCTTCTTGAATATCGAGTATCATGAAACTAAAAATTAGAGCAGCTGAAGTCTGTGCTTTTCACATCAATAAGGAAAATTCAAATGAGTTCTTATTAAAATTCCCATCCATCTTTAGTTATAGGAATACTGAATCAGAAACAGACTAAGCTGAAAGCAAAAAATTCATTTCCTCATGTGAACATAACATCTGAGCCCCAGTGCCCATGACTATAACACCTGTGCTTTGATTTGGGCCTGTATTTTATGTTTAAATTGAAGACATGATATAACTGTTAGATAATATGCTTCATTTTTAGGTCAACATTTTTTTACTACACTGGTCTCCCAACAGTTACCAAGAACTTTTGCACAAAAATATGGAGTAAGTGCAAAGGTACTAAAATCGGAGTGTGCTCCAAGGTTTTTTTTTTTATCAACCCATTTTTCCTGACACTAGCTCTAACAGGAACTGAGAACTCCTATGCTTGATATTAGATTCACAGCTTTTCAGTAGAGTACTGATGTTACTAAAGTTGGCTCCCAGATTATTCCCATATAACAAAGATTTTACCTACTGTGTTATTTCAGTACACTTGCAAATAAAGCTTTGTCAGATGAAGCACTTAGAAAATTTAAGGCTTATTGTGAAGGAAAACTGCATTTACAGATCTTATTGCTTCATTATGATGATAAGAGCTCAGACTCCTTCAACACAGTTCATGCTCTCTTTCTTACAGTCACAAAAGGGCAAAGAGAATTTGCACTTACCTGTTTCGAAATATGTTTTGTGAAGGCGTAAAGAACTTCTAAAGGGACTGATTACAGAAAATTACCTTCCATTGTATGAGCATGAGTTGATTAAATTTAAAATAAATATAGTCATTTCAGGAGCGTAAAGTTTGAGAAATTAAAGGAAGTGGTTAGTAAAGTCAACTGGACTGAAGTTCTCAGGGATTTGAATACGGAGGGGGCTTGAATTCTCCCTTAATGAAAATTACAAAACCAAGTAGGAATTTGCCAAACAAGCAGAGGGGAGAAAACTGTAAGGAAAGATTTCCAAAGCTATTTGAATCAACAGCCACCTCCAAATGTTGGTAGGAGTAAGCATATAGCAAATGAAGAGTTACTGCAGGGACACACCAACAAAAAAGTTTGTTCATGCAGATTAGAAATCACAGAATGAAGTAAAAAATGACAAATATCAAGATGAATTAATACTTCTAAAATAAATGTATTCTAAAAAATTATTTAGCCTCTAAGTGAAGAGCTTGAGAAAAGAAGTAAGGGTGGCATATATTGAATATGGGATAGATGTTCAAGTTAAGTGAATGTAGCTCAAATATAAAAGTAGCACTTCTAATTAAGAAAGAAAAGTAAAATGGCTCCTGGGAGTCAGGAGTAGCAGCAGAAAGCATGACAAGAGAGCTGGAAACCATATAGGAGCAGGATTGTTCTAGAAGCCTAAAATAACTCTGAAATAATAAATTGTTGTGAGGAATATCAATGTTGAAGAGAAGGAGAAAAAGGTATTCAAGCGCTGCACAGTTCATGTGGGTAGATGCTGGGCTCTCACAGAACTGTCTGTCAAATGCAGATCAAAAGATTATTTTATTTGGTCATCTTCAATTTAAGTTGGGAGTGATGAGACCTCAGTGGCTGCCAGTGCCCCTATAGGTATGGAGAGAGCAGGATAAATGCCGGCATTTGCATGGGAATGCCTCCAGCAGAGCAGCAGGAAACTCAGCCCCTTTCTCTGAGACTTCCATCGATAAAAAGACTCCATGAGGCTGCTCTATACTTTTGTTTAACTTGTAGCAGGACTCTGGTCCTGGGTCCAGGTGAGGTAAGAAGGAGATATGGAGTTGATGTGTACCCTAGCCCTGCAGATACTTGAGTGCTCTCACTGGAGGCACTGGTTTTTGAATATTGTGTAGAACCAAGTTATTGATAGTCGAGCCAAGGCTGAGAGCATGGGGTGCAGAGACTAAGTAGATGACAAAGGTGAAAGCAAAGGGTTTGTCATGGGACAGTGCTAGAAAATAAGCCTGCGGTTTCTTTATGGAAGAGCAACGCTGGAAAACAAAGACAAGAATTGAACTTTGCTCGTAAAAGTCAGCTCATAAGTCTTGCTCAATAGAAATTAAGAAACTAACAGAGCCAAATTTTCCATCTATTAATTTTGTTCATTTAAGGCACAGCTTGCCATGTCTTTGGAACATAAAATTACTTCAATATTTACAAATGAATGGCTAGTATTTCAGGCTAATGACTCACTAAGTGGCCTTCCATAAACAAAGGTTAAGGAGCCCTTTGAGAGAATTTTGGAAGAAATACTAAAGGACAAGGTGCATGGAACAGAGGACAGAATTCAACTGAGCATTTCTAAAAGCAGATCACACCAGCATAACCAAATATTTAAATATTGATAAGGCCACAGATCTTCTAGAAAAGTGAAAAACTCTAGATTAACAGTTAGTTTAGCTAGATTAACTCTAACTAACAGTGAAGCATGAGATATATCACAGCTGGGAAACTATTCCCTTGAATGGAGAAGATGAAGTTGCATATAGCTGTGCTGCAAGAACAACAGCTATATGGAGAATAGGCTGTTCTGTTTTTGGGACTGATTTTCATTAGTGATCCTGATGCAAAAAGTAAGCTAGTGAGTAATTAACAAGATGGATGGGGCCCTGGGCAGCCTGGTCTAGTATTAAACGTGGAGGTTGGTAGCCATGCCTGTGTGTGGGGGAGGAATGGTGGAGGGGTTGGAGATTTATGATCCTTGAGGTCCCATCAAACCTGAGCCATTCTGTGATTCTGTGATTCTGTGACACAAGACTACAAGGCATCACCGTTGGTGAAGGGAGTCAGGCAACAAGAGATTAGAGAAAGATGAAAACTGTGAAATGCAGTAGTACATGTATCAGATTAAGGAGTGCAATCCAAAATAATTAAAGATAACATGATACCTAAAATTAGAATTGGAGTTTAGTTGTGGATTAGAACTTGAATTTGTTTAACTTGTAGCAGGGACTCTGGTCCTGGGTCCAGATGGGGTAGGAAGGAGATACGGAGTTGATGAGTTAGATTAGATTAGTTAGATTTGGATGGGAATTGGACTTTAGATTACCTAGCCTGGTGATTCCATGTACCAATGAGCCAAAGCTCAACCTTTCAATCTTTTAAATCTGAAATGTGCTCAGATTAGAGAGAAAAAAAAGTGATCAAACAGAAAATAAAGGGAGGGAAGAGCAGGAAGGCAAGGACTCGGACCAAGGACAGGTCAGAGCTGTGATCAGTTCTTGCAGTCTGTCCTCTGGTCTTGCAAACCAAGGAAGGTCCACATGTCTATCAATTTGTTAGAAATGTTGTGTGAATGTACTGAAATGATTTTATGTGGCAAGCCCCTGTGATACACTAAGGGAAGGCACACTGCCCCACTACTGATCAGTGCTCCTGAGAGACAATGAAGCATCTCAGAAGAGTGCTAGATAAAGAGCTGAGGTCTTCAGCTCCTGAGCTATCACTTCAGAACAAGGTATGTTACATGCCTCAGTTGGTTTCTTTACAAGATCAACTCAAAGTTTGGGCATCAGAAAAGTCTGAGCACCAGACACTATCTCATCACATTCACAAGATGTGGCAGTATTACAGAACCAGATGCACTGCTTATCTTGTTTGTGAATTTAGCATCCAACATAGAAACTTCTAATATGGAAAATGCTAAAAAATTAAATGAATTGCTTCATTTAATTTTGCTTCTCTTACCTTCTGGCCAGCACAACCAAATTTTAATTGTCAGACAGCTTTGACTGTGTTAGAACTGTTTGTGGTAGCTAAAGCTTTTGCTGAAAAATGTCCTATGCAATTCCTCTGTAATTGTGAAGGAGTGAATTCCCTGGATCATAGTGTTTTATTTGTTCTAGCTTGATGAAATTATCTCATCTTCTTCATCTCAAAGCCTATTGGCCATGTTTCTTTTGCCTTTTACTCTTCTTTGCTGTATTACGCTGTTTGATTTTCTTTATCGAAAGAGACCAGGATACAAAATGTAAATGAGGGAAATGATGTAGGCATTGGCAATATACTCACACAGGTAGCAGTCAAATGTATGCATCAATTTTTTAGTAAGTCATTTTCCAAAATGACATCTCAGTGATCTCTGCTCCCAGCTCATCCCAGCCATTATGAGGCATTTTGCTTCTGGTAGGCATCACAGAATATATATATGTCACGAGGAGGAATATGAAGGAGATAAGAAACATCTTTCTGGCTTGATTCAGGGAATGTGTGCAAAGGGATCAGGGAGGGGAACTTGCCTGAAGCTTCACAGATACATTTGCAAAAAGGGAAAAATATGCATTCAAGACTGGCAAAGCTGGAGCAAGAGAGTCAGGAATGATGTGACGGGAGACGTGATAGATGTAACTATTATGGTAATACAACCTTGGTCTGCTACAAGAATTTTTAAACCTCTACATATTTTTATAACCTGTTCACTTTAACTCAACTTTCACAGATAGGCCTTGATGTAGGGCAGGGTGTTCTGCATATTGATACTGAGAAATTCTGCCTGCAGCTTTCCAAGGCTGCTTATAGATAATTTCTTAATCCATTACCAAGAAGAATATTTGACACATTCACTGGCATTAATTAAACAGATGTGGGAATAGATGGGACATTTTTGGCAACTCTTTGAGGCTTTCTGAAGAAATCAGTTGAACAGTGCCTGATGTTGTAATAGGAAATGAAAGTTACATAGATTATTTTCATATTTAACTAGTCGTCTATTTAAAAGCATTTACTTACAACTTTTTATTATTATTATTTTTTCTTCTTCTTGCTATTGCCAGCATTAGCTGTACAATGATTAAAAAAATGACATGTTTGAAGGGGAAAGACCCTTCTAATAACAAAGAAATTTAATGTAATTACAAAATTATTATTTGTGCATTCTTAACATAAATACATTCTTTGAATTATTTTCTAATACTTTGCAAATCCTTCATTAAAAATTATTTTCTTGTTGCCTGACAGAAACTCTTTAGTTGCTGAAAATATTTCCCTTACTTAAAAATAAAACTTCTGAAAATTCTGAAAATGGATTTATTTTATTTACCAGTATTTTCAAAACCAAATAAAGCAGATTGTTGTGATACTGTCTGCTTGATAGCCAAAAATCATGACAGAGTAGTACAGATCTGATGCCCCCACTAACTTGAGTTCTAATACAGATTACCAGGACTAATTTACTAAGAAGCACAAAACTCCTTGATAATGAATTTGTTTAGAGAGATACTGTAAGATATCACTCCCAGGACAGACGCAGGATATACCAGGCTTTCTACAATTTTCTTTCTGTTTTCCTCAATGAAAACCTCAGTCTCCAAAAAACAGCACACTTCCCATTTGTTTTTATCAGTAACACTTGCTATTTAAAACTGTTTATCAAACTGCTGCAAAATCCCCTTCTTACGCATGCAAAGCAGGTTGCAACCTTATATGTTTCTCACATATGGTATTGGCCATAGACTGAGGAAGTATGAATACCTAAGTTTATAACAAACCATAAATAAAACAAACCCAACTCTTCTCATTGAGCTTTCTTGGCAGTTTAATTTGAGAACACCTTCCTGTTATGATAGCTGGAGAAGAATTTCCTGCACACATCTTCTATGAATGCTATAAACACTTTTTCTTTGCTATCAAAGATATTTTGATGTCCTTGAATGTAGGAGGCATTGAGTCTTATAGGGCAATATTACTGAGGAACATATTTTCATTAGGTCCAGTTAGTTACTGAGATTAATAATAGGAGCAAACTTTGGTCCTTTCCAGCTTGGCAACATTTCTTAATTAGACTCCTTATTTCTGTCATTTACTAATGTGGGACATTATGCTGAGATCTGTTTAGCACTTGGCTATTCTCTCTCTTTTCTGAAGTTTTTTCTCCAATTAATCATCACATTTCTAAGTCTGAAGGCACAGAATGCCTATTAACAGTAATGCCTAACTATTGCTTTCCCTTTTTTGTATGACAGGCCGGCTTTGTAAACAATTTAAATAAATCCAGTAAGTTGTCTTGGCCTTAGCCTTACCAATGATTTTTCCTGCCTAGGGCTTGGTAAGGACCATGCAAAGATTCTGAAATCTGGCTGCTTTGCCCTGTGTGAAGATGAGGGCTCCTCTTGCCAGGGACTGGAAGAACTTCTTCCCCACAGAGTCCCTGCAGGACATACTGACCAACCCCTACGGCCACATGAACATGCACACTGCCTCTTTCAGCCTCACCCTATTTTGTTACTGCTGGACAGCTTATTGGATGGGGTTGAAGAGACAGATGCAGGAGGACAGCTTGGTTCACACTGTTTTGGAGATAATTTTGGCTTGTAACAGCTGGCCTGCGTTTGGGGGACCTCACAGCTGCACTGATATAAACAAAGGCCTTCGGTGCTTCTTGGCTAGAGCAAAGACAGCCTCCCTCTCCCACAGCTGCAGATTGCAGGACAATACACGCCCTGTGCTACATAGGGAGCAGAGCAGCAGCTTCATTTTCTGTATTCACCAGATGAAGTTTATCGGCTGGTCAGGAGAATAGCTGGGTTCAGCTTCCTCTCTGCTCCTTCCTTGCTATGACCATATGACAGGGAGGAAACCTGTGGGGCTGAGCCTGCCCTGCCTGGTAGTCTACTCCTCTCTGGTGATCCAGCCCTGCTGGGCGTCCAGCCCTGCCTAGCAACCAGCCCTGTGCTCCTCTGTGCCTGGGGCCAGAGCAGCAGTAGGTGAGAGGAGAGGGCCACATGCTGGTGCCCACATGTGCCATCACTTGTCCGGGGGAAATCTTTTAAGTCTTCTTCCCTGCATCCTCTTGCAGTGGCCAGGATCAAACAATTTAGCCATTATTGTGTTACCCAATAGAGCACACACAAACATACATAAAAAAAAAAGAAGCAAATCTTGTTTTGCGTCAAGGGAAAATAAAGTTGTTTTTGTTTTTTTAAAGCCCAAATGAAATCATGGTGTTTTATGGATATTTGTGTCATCTTAGGAGAATGATTTCACTAAGACTAAAACAAAGGGTTCTTTATGCTAATAACATTTGAAATGAAAGTTGTTTTCTCCAGAGATCTTCTTTTAAATAGAAGTTTTTCCCACAACTCCCAGGAAGAAAAACTTACATTGTTTTATATAATTAGTCAACAGAAATATGTATTAAGGTAAATATATGCCTATTGTAGTTTTTTTTTTTTTTTCCTACAGTGAGCAATAACTAACTTTAATTACCTGGCAGATACATGTTTTTAAGTCAATCAATAGTTTGTCTTTAGAAGCTTAACAGAGAAGCTCTATTTAAAATTAGAGCAATTACCCTAAATGCACTATCGATAAGTAGCATCAGCTTGTTACATTCAGTGTAATCTTACATAAAGATGGTAAATCACTTCTTTAAACTCCTATATGCAGCAAATGTGGCCCTAGATTTGATTAAAAATCCAAGAAGAAACTTTGAAATTCGCTTATTAAATAGATTGTAGCCAAGCAGATGTAAAGAACATAAGTGCTACATAGCTTTTAATCATCTCTCCTTATGCTGTTGTTTTCAGTGCAGATGTTTTCTGTGGGAATAACAGCTCCTTAAGGGACACAGCACTACAGATTACTTCCTGGAAAATTTGGCACAGGGTGGCTTAGTGGGAAACTTACAGATTTGGGTTGTGTGCTGGCAAATGGGAGAGAAAGGCAAAACAAAGTGTGTAGTAAGTGAAACAAAAGCACAGACAACTTACATATCCCTTGCCAGCTTTTAAGGGAATAAAAGAACTTGAGATTTTGCAGTGTCTTACTGGAATAATTAGAACTGCATAATATTTGGAATATTCAAGCCCAAGAAAAGCTTAAAAAGATTAAAGGGGAGAAGTTAAATCTTGTGTCAAGGAAAGAAGAGTCTTGGCAGGCTTAGAGAGAAAGCACGGAGGACAATCCATGGCCTGAGCTGGGTGTGCTTCCTTGCTGTTAGCAAAAACATGTAGACACATCACGAAAGGGAGCTGAAAGATCTTCCCAGAAAAAAAAAAAACATTTCAGGGAAAATAAAGAGATCCATTTATTTGTTTCTTCCAGCTTCCTAAAGGTCTGACACTACAGGCCTCCCAGCTTCCATTTTTTTCAAGCCAATCATATCACCTGCAACCATCTGCAGTGCTAGATAAGGACAGTGTGTTGAAATTTATAGGGGAAGTTTGTCATTGCTCAACTGTCTTGTGTTACTACCGAGGGGTCACTAGCCATTTATTAGTAGGAACTGTCATTTTGAAAACCAATATGACAGATCTAATGCTTGGCCAGTTTCTGATATTGTGTGCAGCAGGACCTTTCATGATCCAAACTCTGCTCTTGTCTTCACCTACTACTACTACTACAAGCAGAAGAAAGCAGGCAGCTGCAAAACAGAGCTGTGAGGAGAGCAGTGTGAGAGACATAGGTGCCTTAAGACCCGAGTTCAAAGAAGGGTTTGAAGGGCTGCTGCCTACAACTTGAGCACAAGCTTGCATAAGGAGGATTATATTCAAGATTAGACAGGCACTTTTGTTGTCTTTGATCCTGGTTTTGTAGATGACAGCATGTTGCTAGAAGCTATGAGACATAAGGGAAGGCGAAGGATTTTTATAGCAGGTGGGAAGTCAGGTTCAGTAAAGTGTGGAAATGGTGAAAGAAATGGCTGCTAGCTGGTAAAAGTTGGCTGTCATCAAACGGCATGGTCATCATGCACTATTAGGGCTGCAGTCCTGCTTTGGTCAGGTTTCAAGTGTCCCTCCTTCTTTATAGCCAGATGCAACTAAGCACTCTGTGGCAACGAATGAAGACTTTGACACTACATAGAGATGTGTGAAACTCCAGAGGGTGTAGAAGGCAAGTGGTTTTAAACATTTGCTCTGCTGTTTTCTTGCAATCAAAGCCTGTGTTAATTTATGAAAAATCTGTCTCCTGACATAAAGAGCTGCACATTCATCAAGCATAAGCAGAAGCATATGTAATGCTGATGACAAACTAACCTTTATATCAGTAGACTAACCCACTCTCTCACCAAGCTAACCTGACTGAAGACCAAAGTGTAAGAGAGAGCAAGGCTGGAGATCTCATACTGACTATCTATCCTACAAGAGTTCTTCTTCCCTTCTTTCAACTTGGAAACATGCTTTGGATGAAAGGGTCAGTTTTTGCAAGTCCATGCTTCCTAATCAAGCAACCTCCTACCACAAGATTCCTGTCCAATTCCACTTAAAGTTTCAAGTCCTGTTTGCCAGTTTAATTGAGACTAGAAAATGTTTATTTTGGTTTTAGCACACTTAACAAGACTTAACTTAGTAAACTGTGGTGATAGAGGAAATTGTCTGATGCCAGTTATCAGCTGTTGTGTTGTTCTGAAGAGATATGGATTTCAGTGGTGTCCTCATTTTTCTGGCCAAGGGAAGCACAGCCAAGTTCAATCTACTGACATTCATTTCTAGAGCACTAGATACCTGCACACTGATTGTCTTGATGCATGCCAAAACCTTGCAGGATCAATGGAATTATGAGCTGTGCTTTTGTATTTAACCAAAGAGTGGGTAAGCTCCTTTTCTCAATGTCCTAGGTTGGGCAAGGAATGGGCAAATTTGTTACTTGCCCCACTTAATTTACCTCCATTTGTGCTCCACTCTACTGCTGAATGCAATCTCCCTTCCATCTGATAATCCCACGCTGTGCTGAGGGACTGTCTCATTCACCACAGAGCCCTGTTTCCCTGAAAGTTTCATCTGAAAGATACGACCTTTCATTCTCTGCTAGCGATCAGAGCTTCAAGACCTTTTTTTTTTCCCTCTTGCTATCCAAGCAGGTCTCTTCCCTGTGACACATGTTGACCATGTGCTGGGTGAGCATTTTCCCTTCTAACATAAGTAATTTGTGGTACTGCTGCATCAGCAGCATCTAACTGGATGGGAGCAAGAAAGGAAATGCTGAGTACATTTGAAAAATCACTCACAGCCAGGCAGCTCAAGGACATGACATATAAACTTTTCAGAACATGCTTTAAGGGGCAGACATTCACTTAACCCCATCTGGAGCACGTAGCAAGCTGTTTGCCTTTGTTCATTCCTTTCAACAATTCTGGTGACGACAGCAGTAGATACTATTTTTATGAAGCATACCACGTGGTGAGCACCTGCATGAGTAATGCTCTCATTCCACAATATTTTGTCCTGCATACTTTTTGTAGCCTCAATTTCATTGCTGGATTGCAGTTTTTCCCATTAAAAAATGCAAAATTGGTATTTTCTAACACAGCCTTCGCAACAGGTAAAAAACAGATAAAATATAATAACAAATGGAGTGCTGAGAGCAAATGGATTCTTGCAAAATGTCAGATGAAAATGACTCTGAATCTGACAAATTTATTGTGATGTCCTCTAATAGCAAAGAAGACATGGGAAGAAATAGGAAAAAAGCTGTGATGAGCATAGAAAATATTCACTGTTTACCATGAGAGAGGTTAAAATGTGCTAACTACTTATCGGGTACACAGAGGATATTGTGCCAGGTGCACAGATTGATGGGTTATAAGATGCTTTGAAAACTGAAGGTCATATAGATGGCTTACTGCAAATTAGATATTTAAGCAGATGGCAAGGGTATTTGGTAGTCCACCTGGTTTGAAGAGGGAATTTTCTAATGCTGTACAAAAATGCCAGCGAATAAATAATAATAATAAAAAAACAGATAAGTGGGCTAAACTGTGCTAATTACTTGTGATTTTCCACATTAGTAGTCTTGTCATTTTTTACTTAAGTTTGTTTTTCTGTAATGTAGCCACTAGCCTAGACACACCTGCAACATACCAAAAGCATGTGTGAGGGAGAGGTGGGGCAAGGATGGTTTTCTGAGTGAAATTTCATGTCCATTTAATGTCATGACTACCTTTGAAATTTTTCCTTTGTGAAGGAGAAAGTAATAGAGTTAGAAGGAAAGGAAATTCAGACCTGCACCTTGTCACTGATATTAGTGACAGAAAGAGGGACATGGAAAAGTAAACAGAAAGAGAAAAATAACCACAATGAGAAGGTCAGAGTGGGTAAGAGACAAAGTAAGGAGAAAGAAAATGTACCTCAGTAACTTCAATTTTTTTCAAAACAGTAAAACAGACTCCCTGCCTGTGGACATGGTACAGTTGACTTAGCGTTGAGGCAGTACAATGCTGACTACCTGGGAAGTGGAAATAAATGGAATTCTGGTTTTGAGGCAGGACAAAAAAAACAAAAAAAAAAAAAAAAAAAATCATAGAATGCCTTAGGTTGCATTGGGCCTTAAAGATCATCTAATTCCAGCCACCTGGCTGTGGGCAAAGTTGCCACTCACTAGATAGGCTGCTCCCAATGAGCTCTTCTCCCAGTCTGTATACATTGCTGCTACTCAGTGCAACACCTTGCACTTGGCCTTGTTGAAGTGGATTCAGTGGATTAAGAATTGGTTGGCTGGTCACAGCCAAAGGGTTGTGATCAATAGTTTTGTGTCAGGGTCGAGGCTGGTCATAAGCAGTGTCCCTTAGGGATCAGTCTTGGGCCCGGTGCTCTTCAACATCTTCATCAATGATGCAGACAATGGCATCAAGTGCACCCTCAGCAGGTTTGCAGATGACACCAAGCTGGGTAGTGTAGTCAATATGCTGGAGGAAAGGGAAGCCATCCAGAGGGACCTGGACAGGCTGGAGATGTGGACCCCTGTGAACCTAATGAAGTTCAACAAGACCAAGTGCAAGGTGTTGCTCTTAGGCTGGAGCAATCCCAGGTGTTTATACAGACTGGGAGAAGAACTCCTTGAGTGCAGCCCTACAGAGAAGGACTTGGGGGTCCTGGTGGATGAGAAGCTGCACATGAGCCAGCACTGTGCGCTTGCAGCCCGGAAGGCCAACTGTATTTTGGGCTGCATTAAAAAAGGGGTGGCCAGCAAAGAGAGGGAGGTGATTGTCCCCTCTGCTCAGCTCTTGTGAGGCCCCTACTGGAGTACTGCATCCAGGCCTGGGGCCCCCAGTACAAGAAAGACACACAGCTCCTGGAATGAGTCCAGACCATTGAGATGATCAGAGGGCTGGAGCACCTCTCCTATAAAGAAAGGTTGAGGAAACTGGGCTTGTTCAGCTTGGAGAAGGCTTTGGAGAGACCTCACTGTGGCTTTCGAATACTTGAAGGGAGCGTATAAACAGGAGGGGCTGCTTATGAGGCTGGATAGTGATAGGACAAGGGGGAGTAGTTTTAAACTGAGACAAGGGAGGTTTAGGTTAGATATTAGGGGGAATTTTTTCACTGAGAGGGTGGTGAAGCACTGGAACAGATTTCCCAAGGAGGCTGTGCATGCCCCATACCAGGAGGCATTCAAAGGCAGGCTGGATGTGGCTCTGGTCAGCCTGGTCTGGTGGTTGGTGACTCTGCCTGTGGCTGGAGGGGTTGAAACTAGATGATCATTGTGATCCTTTTCAACCCAGGCCATTTGATGATTCTATGATGATTCTATAAACTTAATTTAGCTCACGTGAGTCCACTTTTCAAGCCTGTACAGGTTCCTCTGGATGGCATCCCTTCCTTCTACTGTATTAACTGCACCACTCAGCTGCTGCCATCAGCAAAATTTCTGAGGGTGCACTTGATCCCACTCAATCTATGTCATTGATAAAGATGTTGAAGAAAGCCAGGCCCAAGACTGACCCCTGGAGAATACCACTTGTGACCAGTTTCCACCTGGACATATGTCCATTGACCACAGCACTTTGGCTGCAACCATCCAATTAATTCTTTATGCATTGAATAGTCCAGTCTTCCAATCCATATTTCTCCAATTTAGCAATAAGGATGTGGTGTTGGGCCACATCAGAGATCTAGCAGAATTGCAGGTAGATGATATCAGTTACATTTCCTTTGTCCACTGATACCATCACTTCATTGTAGAAGGCCCTCAGATTGGTCAGTCACAATCTGCCCTTGATAAATTCATGCTGGCTGTCCTACATGTCCCTTAACATGTCTTCTCGGAAGATTTGCTCCACAATCTTCCCAGACACAGATGTGAAGCTCACTGGCCTCTTGCTCCCCAAGTCTTTCTTTATTAAAAATAGGAATAATGTTTCCCTTTTTCCAGTCACCAGGGACTTCACCTGACGGACACAGTTTTTCAAATAATGAAGAGTAGCTTGGCAGTTCCTCAGCCAGTTCCTTAGACCGTGCGTAGGACCCGTACTCATCTATGTAATGTAGTACTCCATGGCTGAGGGAAAAACATTATTCTTTATGTGCCATTTCTAGAAACAGAGTTGCTCCAAACAGACAGGAAGGGAGGTGTTGTTAGCATCACTAAGCAGCAGCCTATACCCTTTCTGGAATGTGATTCATTAGCATTAAATTCAATGGCAAAGAGTCACACTTAAGATCGAAGCATAGCTTCACAGGAATGGTTTATATATTCTCTTGTTTTCTTTTGTTTTTCCTCCATCAAACAGGGGCCCAAGAGGAAAGAAATGCTGGAGAGAGCCACTAAGGTGTCAGAGGTCTATTCTGCCACCAAGCAATACATTACTGAAGCAAAAACAGAGACTTTTTCTCTGCTTCTTGAATAGTCTGAGTCAATTCAAAAGAGTGGAAAGGTCAGAATAATTAGGTGGAAGCACTCTGTTTCCCATTCAGTGGGGAAAGAAGGGAACTTTGAGTGTAGCTTTGTGCTAAGAGAGGATGCGTTGCAATGTGTGCTTCCTCAGTACTGTACAAAATAAACCTTGGCTATAAAAGTACATGTCATGGCCTCAGGATCTTTTCTTTGTTGAGACACGCAGTTATATTAGATGAAAGAATTATGTAAAAATGGAGGGGTGTCACAACATAAAGAACATGGCAGTCTATGACAAAGCTATTTTCAACAAAGCTCAAGAGAGATGTACTATTACTATGTGAAGTGATTTTATTTATTTTCTTTTTTCCAGTGTATGGAGTATTCAAGAAGTATTCACACATCTACAAATGATGGTTGTGATTTGAGAACAAATATTAACTTTCACCTGGAAAAAATTGATGTATTTTAAGGAAGAGAGTCAAAATCCTAACAATGAACATTTTTATTAAGAAATTCTTTTCATAGCAAAATGCCTCAAGCATTCATAAAATTAATTGTCCGACTGCACGCCAGCTTATACAACAAACTGCATTTTGATCAGGAACCTGACTGAAGGTATAGTAGTCATACCAGTAGGTGGATGGATTCATAGATTCTGGAATGTTAATTGCTAGCTTTTAGAGAAAAAAATTGTCCTCTGCATTCTGACAAGGGTGAGATCATAGAAGCAGGAGTGTTGATCCATTCTAACCCCAGTGGTACAAAACACTGCAAGGAAGCCTGGTGGTATCAAGAGAGACTAATGGTTCAGCCAGACTAGTGCCCTGCCTCCAAGAGAACCAACAGCCTGAGAAGAGGAGGAAGCAAGGATAAAGCAGTGCTTCCCCAGAACACTTCCCAGGTGCTCTCAGCTTTTAATATACATTACTGAATCCTCTGCCGTGGAGCAGCATCGCATGAGGGATGAGATAAAGTGGCACTTTCGGCACCCAAAGCAGACCTACGCACTCTGATCATCTCCAAGGGCCAGGGGTTTCATGTCTGTCACCCTCAGAGAATGCTCATGGGGCTGAGTGAGCCAGAAAATTGTGAGGAAATGTGGCTATGCATGGCTGCCCTCCACACTCCTGGGACATGTCCCTGCCCAAAGCTCTGTAGCTAAGCTCTGCATCTAACAGGGCTCTCACCCATCAGGCACTTCTGAGCTCTTTTTCAGTAAGAGAAAACTGCATTAAATGTGTCGTTTGAGCTCTGTGCATGTTTTTAAAAGCAATATCTGCCACCAAGTGGAAAATGTTATCATTTCACCAATATTTATAGATTATTACCAGTAATAATCTCAGCATTTATCTTGTTTGTTACTCTGAAAGAGTTCAAAGGAGACAGGTAGAAATATGTGTTACTGAAACACAGTGCTAATCGTCTTGCTGGTTCATTTTCAGCACAGATTAGAAATGTTGCTGAGGCACAGACTGCTGTGCGCAGCATGGAAAAATAACAGAGGTCTTGTGGTGTGGAGACAGCCCTTAGTTCTTAGCATCTGTAGCTGGATCTCTTGACACAGAAGACAGCTCTGCTGCAGTACTGGAACTGCAGAAATTCACCCTCTTCTGAATCTTTTGGAGCCTTGATTTCTATTTCTTGTGCTGAACCTGGACTGCTGCCTTGACTTAAACCATCTTCTTCTAATCCTGTCTATAATGACCGCTAGTGAGTTTAGATGCAAAAATCTTAGGAAGAGTGCCCTAATGCATCAGTGGTTGATGAGCTAACTGAAAATATTTCCATCCTTGATACCTTCTAGAAGAGCTTCAGAGGTATGTGTGCTATGAGAAACCAGACAGAAGTGAATACTTTGGCCTTTGAAAGTAGTGTCAGCCATTTCTAGCTGTTCATTTAACATCAAATGAATAAAAGTCCACTCTTTCCCAGCTCTCACTTCAGGATCTTGTATACATCTAAACTAAGAAGTTGTGAGATAAAGGAAAGAAGCATAGCATAAAAGCCAGGAAAGGAGAATAGTAGAAGAGAAAGAAAGCAAGCTAAAAGAAAAAAAAAAAAAAAAGAAAACCAGGCTGGAATCTTCAAGATTCCAAGATCAGAACTCTATGAAGTTAGCTAGGATTCTTGCATCCTGCAGATGATGGTCCCAGTACTCCAGTTTGAACTGGAAAACAGACTAGAGGTGGAAAAGATGGACATGGAGAGATCTGGTGCTAGTGAAGGTATGAAACATAATGGCAACCCTACGTAGGGGAAGACTGGAAAAAAAAGGCCAAGGAGCTATGTTCATGTTTATGAAGCAGCAAAATTGCATCTGATAAATTCTTGGCAATGCCAGGCAAAGTATTCACAGGAAGGCCAGTAGTCATATATAGAAAGAAGAGCTGAACTCACCCAACTGGTTAAGGGGCTGTCTGGCTATGCAGCACTCTTTCTCAGAGAGCAGCCTAGATCCAAGAGGTACTCTTCCTTCAGTGGGTGGCCCTTGTACGAGCCCAGAGTTGCTCCATCCTGGGTCAACCACTTTTGGTCACAGATACAAGCTGCTTGAGCTCTGTAGGCCAACCACACCCCCTTTACCGGGGCTCAATTGCTAGTTCAAGCCCTAACATAACAGTTCCCCTGCAATGTTGATTGTGCCAATTGTGTCTGTACCCATCACTCTGGCTTGAAAAATTGCATGTGGTTGGAGGCAGAGGGAAGCTGTCTGGATCTTGACTAAAGGGACATGATCGGCATGGCCAGCTCCTGGTTCCCATTCCCCTAGTTTGCCTCAGAGCTCAAGAACAAGACTAGAATACCAACTAATCACCCAGTGCTGCCCCTAATGGGCTGCGTCACAATTCCTAGTAGGCACTTTCCATGAAGGAGAGGTGATTTTATCAAAGCTACAGTGCTTAAACAAACACAAGATGTTTAAAGATATTTTATTTGCTAATATTTGCAGCAGGAGCAAGAGGGATGCAGTGAGACATATTCCTTTGCTAGTGGCTGGACCGGCAGCTCTGCAAAATGACTTTGTCCCACCTGGGAAACCTGGCAAAATGTGCAGGGATTTAATGACCTTTTGAAGATGTCTAGCTAAAACACATTTTATTCAGCTATGGATGCTCCAAGACAGGTTAGACTTCCCTGCCCATAGAAGAATGCCAGAAAACACAGAAAAAATAAGCTGGATAGTGTAGCATGTTTACAGAACTTGACTTCTTTATAAAATGACATCACTTTTCTGTTTCCTGTGGGCTTTGACAGGTGTATTACGTTCATTCTGGCAGAAAGGCATAACTTTCAAGGTAAGTACTATTATTTGGTTTTGTTTTCTGTCTTGGTCTTCTCTCTAGCCTGAAAGGTGGCAAAACACATTGTAGCTGGAGGATGTATAGTGGTATTGACTCAGTTGATGTAGATGCTATTTACTTGCTCTGAGGGGCAGATTGAGATTTGTGTATGAAATGACTTTTGACTGATACTATATCCTCATTCCAGAGCAGCAGCAGTGGCATTTGAGTTTCTGCTGGACAGAGTGCCTACTACATGATATAGGAGGTACAGTAGACAAAATGGTAATAATGGAATTAATCTCTGGTACAGAACAAGAACACCAGTCATAACTGGTTATGTTCAGTTCCTTATCCACTGAAACTGGCATTTAGGAAAAATAATATGCACTGTAAATAGATTTTTCCAGTGCAAAGTTCTCAACAGCAGCAAAGCTCTCAGCTGCCTGCTCCTTGCAGGAGGAACACAGGTTGGTGCCTGCCTTAGCTGATGGGAAGCATCTGGCAGCCTGCACAGAGCATGCAGCCTGGCATGAAGCTATCCCCAGGAACAGAGTTTCCTTACCGTTTCCCTTGGTTTTCTTGGCACGTCCCAGGCTCCCAGTCCCTCAGGGCTGCCTGCACACACTGATTTAATTGCATTGCTTCCCTCCTGCAGTCAGAGTGCTTGCAGTGAGATGAATTCACCACTCTGGTTCATCCTTTTCTGGGAAGACCAGCCAAGCTTAAATCAGAGTTACTCAGGAAATTTCAAGATCACACATGTAAGGATAATTGAGACTGGACATAAATAAATCAGGACAAAAATGAAGTTTGACTCAAACTCATGGATTTTTTTTGAGTTGTTTTTCTGGTCATAGAATGTGTTGGTTGTCAGATGTTGGCCTTAGGCTCCACTGTCCTCAGAAGATCTCTAAGTACCAGATAGCACTTTGGAACAACCAGACTTTGCAGAAATACTCTTTTAGCAGACAGTCCTAGCTCAGGTTAACATACATATCCTAAGGATGTATGGCTCCATCTTGAACTAGACATTAATTGGCTGCTTAATAGCAGTAATTTCCTTCTAGCACCTACTATATGTGATGAGAGTTCTTCCTGGATGGACTTCTGAAGAATCACGGATTACTTCTGTTGCTCTTATAGAGCCTAGCAGGTGACTGATGTGGCTCTTGCACCCATATTCTATAATGAAGTTTTATTAAACTTTACATAAGTAGCAAGCTTTATACACTTGGAAGTTCATGGTTTCTGTTGTGTTGTTAGCTCTGTCCAGAGAGAATTTTGGTGTGTTACTAACATAAATGACAGGTCTGGTTGCTTTGCTGAGATGCAGGAATAAGCTTTTATTGAACATCAGATTCACATCACAGCATTCTCTCCTTCATCTGGCTTATTTCTCAGGATCCCCTACTTCCTAACTTTAGGATATGGTTCCTCTGCACCTTCAGGGACTTTGGCTGCTTTTGCTTCTCACAGCCCTTGTATTTCCTGTTCTCTCTCTGTGGTTACTTCATCCTCTTTGTTACCTTTCCAACAGCTGCCTTGTGGCTTCCAGCTATCCTAAGTCTATTTTCATTTCTTTCTCTAAAGCACTGCTCTCCTATCAGTCAAATCCCTTACAAATAGTAAGCAGCTGTGGTACTTCCTCTATATAAATATCCAAATAAATTTGGCTGTGCGATTGCATTACTTTAGTGATAACTCATAACCCAAGGCTTTGCTCCCTTGAGCCTATTAATTGTGACATATTTGATGCAACTTCTAAGGAAGATGTTGTGACTGATTAGTGCTTTAAGCTACCTATCACACTATGTGCGATAAAAACAAAAAAAATATCCATAATACCAGATTATGGATCTAAGAAGATAGTACTAGTTAAAAAAAATTTAAAGCTACAATGCTCTTATAAATCTAAACATTATTATCGTCAGTATATACAGGTTTCAGCTTGTTTTAAAAGCTATCAAAATGTTCTGTAGTACAGGAATATGTGATTAGAGCACCTGTCCTGTATAGCTTGATGGTGTGGAACAGTGATAGGATTGTCATTAATACCAGTGATGTTTTAAGCCCACATACATACATACATACATATATATATATTTAGAAGCATATTAGATGGTTATTTTTGTCTCATCACTTTCACAGTTCTTTAAAATAATACCAATGAAAACTTCCAATTTTCTTTTCTAGGTGGGAAACGTTTTATTTCTTTCATCACAGAAAGAAACAGTTTTTTCAAAAGATTTGTCCAAAGTCATATAAATCAGTGATGAGCACTAAATCAGTGCCTCCTTAATCCTATACATGTCTAGCATACAGACTGCATTCCTTGTTAGAGCGCAATTCAGTACATGGCACTGCAGCATCCTTGCACCTTTGTTTGCTGGGGTATGGCACATATTGCTGAAGAGTGAATATCAAGGAAAGAGATGAGCTAAAGAAACTGAAAGGGAAGGAGGAAAATGTACAAGCTATTCCAGCTTAGATATTTAAATTCACACATTTGATGGATCTAAATAAGTTGAAACAGTCTGAATAAAAGCCTACTTCTGTTTGTGAGATGTCCAGGATATATTTGTTTTATTCTAATTGCCTCTGCTTCTATACTGTCCTTCCCTTCTTGGGAAGGTGTTGAATGAAAATGAAGGCTTCTTTCTGTCACTGAATAGTTGACATATTAAAAACGGAGTTTGGTCAAGCCTAAAAACAAAATTAAAAAGAAGAAAGCTTGAGTGACTAAAGATGTAGAGCGTAAAAGTTATGTTAATCAGCTTCAGAATGTATAATTTCAACATAAAAATGACTTTTTATGGAAGGGAAACTGACTCCGGTGATTTGATTTCAACTTGTCAGTCATCCACACATCTGTTTAAAGTATTGCAAACAAGTAATCCGTTACTTGTATCACAGTATTATGATCCTTAAGAAACCCCTTTAAAATTACCTTTCTATGACACATTTCTTATGAATTATTCATTGAGCATCTGAGTGGACATTGTTTACAGCATATTTCTTGCCAATTTTTTTTTTTTTTTCTAAATGTTTAAAAATGTCAGGGAACTCTATAGTGCACATAATATTTGCAGTTGGTAATTTTAAAATGAATGCATTTTTTTCTTATTGTATTATATAGAGAACTGAAGGTAAGCATATTTTACAGAAATCTGCAAATATTTTCAGATATTTTGTAGTAATTTTAGCGTTCTCAGGAGTAACCCAGAACCATTGTGCTACATAGTATTCAGAACTACAGGAAGCAAGATAGCAAAGTGTTACACGCCAACTGCATGCAATTATTGATAGCCAACTATCCGTGTTACTTAGTCCCATCATCTTGCTTAATTTCTGGTATCTGTACGTAGGTCATCATCTCAAAGAGACTTCCATTCTCTCTTCCTTTGATCAGCGTCTTTAAAACAAGCAAACTACTAACAAACAAGAAGAGTCTTTCTGAGCATTTTTTCTACTGTCTTCATTGTTTTAACCTTTGCATTGAAGAAATGATCTCCAAGTGATGTAGAAATATCCAGAAACCACCAGAAGTGGTTCTAATATCATCCTTCTGTGATGTTAATGGTCTTTTCCCAAGTTGAATGTTTGAATAAGGTTTTTTATGCCAACAGGAAATGTGAAACCTTCAGAAAATCCATTTGAGCTTGTGTTTTTTGGGGAGAATTTTATGGTTGCTTCTGTTTTTGAAACCCAACAGAGCAGACTGTAACATGGCTGGGAAAACCATATCTAAGCAGCTGGCCGATTTGTTTGTCATTGTTATGAGTTGGCAGCTGGGTGAGCTGGAGGCTATCTCAGGCTGGCTGAAGGTTAAAAAAAAAATAGTGGCTTACAGTTAATAGTACTGTGACAAATAATTTTCTCTACATTTCTACAAAATTTTTTTACCTTCATCTTCAAGAGAGAAAGCCAAGAAATGAGATCCCACTGTGGTTTAAAATGTGGCAGTACATGATGGTCAAAATGCGTCTATCTATCTATCTATCTATCTATCTATCTATCTATCTATCTATCTATGGATGCCCCCATCCCTGGAGGTGTCCAAGATCCTGGGCAGCCTGGTCTAGTACTAAATGCAGAGGTTGGTGGCCCTGCCTATGGGGACATCATGATCCTTGATGTTCCTTCCAACTCAGGCCGTTCTGTGATTCTGTGATATATATGTATATATATAGATAAACATTGCAATTAATTTGTTATTATTTGCTTTGTAAAAGGTACTGCTATGCTTATTAACAACATGATAAGATGTAGTAAGATGATAGAGAATGCTTGCTTTCACTTTACTTTTGATTGATTTTAATCTTGCTGCCTGCTTCCTACCATCAGCTGGTGCTGGGTTTTGTTAATTCTTTCAAATACCAAATCTGTGTGTGACAAATGTAAGTATATTCATGTCACAGATTCTGATAGCATCTTCATTTTTTTGCCAATATAAATTCAGATTCAGTAGAGAAATAATTTAATTGATATATCATTATTCTCTGGAAAGAGGATTTGGATACATTCTTGTTGTACTAAGCTAGTATTACTTAAGAAATATCTTCTGAAGAAAAATAATTCAAGGAAATGGAATGGAAATATTCCATGTGTCACATGAACAGTGCTTCTCTTTACAAAACCCAATTCATTGTTTACCTTTTTTGCAACAGTATGGGATTTGTGACTAATACTCAGCTTTTAATTATTTATCATATTGAGGAATCCTTTCCTGCAAATTTGCTACCAAATCAGTAGTTTTATATCTATTTAGGCAGCTGATTATTCTTATTTAAGTTTTAAAATTTTAGTAGTATTTCTACAGTACATTTCTACAGTTTGTCAAGGTCATTTTAAATTCTAACTCTGTTTGTTGGTTTTTTTTTTTTTTTTTTGCTGTATAACATATAGAATGTAAAAAGCATATGTCCTGCATGGTCTTTTTTTGACCATGAACTCTGCTCTTTGATGGTTTTTTCTTCCCATGTTTTGTGAATTTCACCTCAATCAAGTTTCTCTAGCTTCCTTGTTATGGCATGTGAGACAATGACAAGAGCCTTTTGAAAATGAAAATGTTTGATGTCTTTCCAAAAATACTGTTTCCTGTCAAAGAGGAAAATTGGATGGGTTTGATTTGATTTGTTCTTGACAAATCCACCTGATCTCTTGCTTGATTCTTTGCAGTCTTGATTTTTACAAATACACTGTCTGCCCTTCCAGCATCTCCATGAAACATCATGTTTGACCTTCAGTTTTCCAGACTCATCGTCCATGAAAGTTTTCTTGTAGCCATCACCTCGTTGTGGCCTTCCAATACTTGAAGGGAGCATATAAGCAGGAGGGGTAGTTACTTTTTACATGGGTTGGTGTTGATAGGCTAAGAGGGAATGACTATGAACTAAAAGAGGGAAGATTTAGGCCAGATGTTAGGAAGAAATTCTCAGAGGGCAGTGAAGCACTGGTATAGGCTGCCCAAAGATACTGTGGTTGTTACATCTCTGGGTGAGTGGCCCTGGGCAGCCTGATTTTGTAGATGGCAGCCCTGCCTATGGCAGGAAGGTGAAACAGGATGGCCATTAAGGTCCCCTCCAACCTATGCCATTCTATGATTTGATAATATATTTCACAATATATAAATATTGCAGGTGAATTCCACTAGGCATAGAAGTTGTGAAAATAACGAAAGTGCTTTCTGGTTTGTCTTTCCCTTAAGCAGCCAGTAGCCTTATTCCTTAAGTCTGATTGCTTTTGATTCCATGTGCCTTTATATTACATATAGAAGAACAGGAGGACATGAAGCACTCCAGCTTTTTAGCTTCCTCCACCTTTTATTTGTTCTTGTTAATGGACTGCAGAAATGTTCTTGTTTCCCCTTTGTGCTTATTTGAAGTCATATCTCATTTCATACCATGATCTTTCTGATTTTAGTAATTTTGACCAGCTAAACTTCAACTTTTGTTACATCTCTTTGTTCTCTACAGATTGGAATATTCTGCAAGTTTTCTTTTATTATCTCATTAGTGGTGGCATTTCTGAGATCATTTTACCTGTTTCCCATGGAATCTTATTTATCAGTTCTTTGAATTCCTTTTTTGCAGTCCGTTGTCGTTACTTTGCTTTTTCCCACTTTACCTTCTGGAGTATCTGGAGAACTCATCTTTCCTCATCTCTCTCTTATTTTTACTTTTACACTGACATTTTCTAGTAGTTCTTCCCTATAGCTTAGGCTAAAATTCAGACCTACTTCCCTTGTTTGTTTCCACAATTTTCTGCATAAAAACTTTCTCTCTTCGGGAAGTTTATGGAGAGACTTTTCTTCTCTATTCCCTTCCCAAGACATGCATTCAAGTTCCCTATTATTGTGAGGCCCTGTACCTCAGGGGCTTTTTGCTAATTTCTTCCTGAAGTGTCTTGCAATTGATCTTCCTGTTTGATAGCTGACATTTACCAGAATAACACCTTTGCTCTTTTTCCTCATTATTATCAAGATGCTTTTATATAAGTCTTTGTCTTTGTACATTCTGCCACTCAGCAACACCTCTTCCCCCTTTTTCCCTGGTTGAATAAGCTCTTAAATATTCCAACCATGTGAATATTCCCACGAGGTCTCTCTCATGAGAGAGTTGAGTCATAATTTTAATCTTGTTTAAGGACTTCCAGCTCTGCCAGATAGCTCCTCATGCTTTTTGTGCTAGTACACAGGCAACTAAGATGTTCAGAAATATGCTCTGTTCTCTCCCTTTTTGTTCTTCCTATGATGTTGCTCTCCTCTGTTCTGTTACTCGTCCCTCATCCAAGTTAGCATTGCTTATACTTACCTTTCTCATTTGTTCCCAGCTATCAAGCTCAAGTCTCGAGATGCTGTTTTTCTTTCTGTGAGACAGATCCCTTCTCCTCTCAGAAATTCTTCTGAGACCCTTTTGAAAATTCAGCTGTGCATGAAATTATTCTTAGGATGTCTGTCTATGTAGCTTTTAAAAACAAAAGAAAATTGTATTTATCTTTCTGTATAAAATGAAGGTTTTGTCATTGATGCTGAAAGTACGTTTTTGTATTTCATCATTTCCCATTGCAGTATACAGTTCATCGTGTATTATTATTATTTCAGATATTTCTGGAGAATATTTCAGTATCTTGGAATGAAGACCTCTCTGATATCATATCTGTAAGAGAGATATAGCTATTAATAACAGTGGTTGTTTTTTTATTCATATCATCACAACAGATCACTCATTCACCTGCTCACTGAGCTGTTTTCTCTAGGCTTATTTTTCTATAATGTAAAATCATTTTATTCCCTTTATCTCTTTTCATCACAGTGCTTCAAACTCCCACCTCATTCTTAGTGTTTTATCTTGACTACTTTGATATCTGCTAGACTGGCATCATTTCAAACCAACATAAGACATTTTTATGCTTTCTCTTTTGGGACTTGGGTTCATGTAGAGTCCTGTGGGAGAATGTCCTGCATTTTGCAGTGTGACATCCATTTTTTCCTTGCATGTCTTTATCTTTTTTTTTTTGTCTGTTCTGTGTGAATAATCATTTAAATCGAGCACTGACATCTGTATGCACTTTGCCTGGCTTGTTTTTAATCAACAAACTGTTAGCTTATGATGTTGCTTTAAGTCCATCGTTCAAGTGCCAAGAAATTGCAGGACATTTTTAAATATTCGGTCTGGGCTGGTTAGTGAGTTAATATAAGTGCATATAAGATGTATGCCTCATGACTGTACAGATACAAAGTATGCTTATTTTGGCTGATAGTAGTACATCCTGGAATGTGGTATTCCACTTAGAACAGCTTGTTGAGAAAAGACAGAGAAAAAAAAGAAAAAAAAAGAGAAGAAAGAAAAAGACATGAAATTCCTAAATGTCAGTTTGTCTAGTTCAGGAGTTATTAATCCATGATTTTCAGAGTGGGATAGTGCTCAAAGCATAAGAAAATGTACTAAATACCAAAACAAAAGCCAGTAAAAAAAAAAGAAAAGAAAATAGGAGGAGAAATTTTACTGTAGTGTTACTGTTGCATTAGTCTGAGTTTACCGTAGTTTCAGTGAACTCAGTGGAGTTGCTTTTCTTTTAACCTGGCACCAGTCTAGTCATTGAACAGCAACTCAGCAAGGCAGGATCTGCTTCAGATGCTATGACTTGCTCCAGAAAGTCAGAAACCAGTTTGCATTACTGAATTTGGGTTGTTGACTTTTGTATGATGTAAAACTATTTCCTGCACATGGAGAAGTTGTGAGTATGAAACACTCACATACCCATCATTTTCCTTTCTTATGACTTTTTCCTTTTTTCTCTCCTTTTCTGTTTCTCTCTGTTCCAATACAGAGAATCAGCTGAGCTGTACAGTTTCCAGTTTTTCCCATGGGAGAAAGAAAAGCTCTGGGGAGTGAGAAGCTGGTGTCATCTCCATCAGCAATGAACACCACAGAAGCAGCAAAATTTTAAATATTCTGCTTGCACTCCTTGCATTAGCAAGGCTTAGGAACAATCTCCGTCTCTCAGCTGATGGCAAGCAAGTTTACTGGCCTTCAAGGCAAAGAGCATTTACTTTTTGTGCCGTGTCTCCTCAGATACTAGCTCGTCTGGGAGGAAAAGAGTCTGAGTAGAAACATTTGAAAGACCAGTTTGATAACATTACCTTCAGTAACTCTTAAACTTGTGGATGAACCTGCCAGCTGAGATACAAAGAACAAATAACAATGTTGCTTTACAGTGCTCCATTACGTTCTAAGAAAAAAATAATAGTAAATCAATTCCTGGCCAATGTATTTAGTACAAGAATGCAGTATATCTTGATAGCTAGATAGTGTATGTATACATACGTTTAATATAAACTGCAGAGTGTGAAAAAGAGACGTAGCCACATTTACTACTTAGAGAAGAATAGTATCTTTAAATCCTTTTTCTTACAATCACAATACATAACTGAATGGATGCATTTTCCTGATGCTGGAGACGCCAGCTATTATCTGTGGGTAGATGCAGAATGCTGGGTTAGATATGGCAATTCTTGCTTTTCCAAGAGATTGATCTGCTTGGGATACTACTGTTTAACTGCATTCAAAGAAGGATTTGAGCTGCACTGATAAGAAAGAAAGCTGGCATAAAGCATACAGTAACTCATTCTGCTGAGGATTTGGCATGGCATTCATGGGAAACCAATTATGATTTATGTCAATACAGCACAGATAATTTCCTATTGATTGACTGCCAGAACCTTGATAAAATAATGAGTTAGGCCTGATGCCAGTCATTCTTGGGCACTGTCAGACCAGTGTTTCCATTTCACATGCCCTTGACAAGGCTTCTGTAGAAAATTTTTAAGTAATGTGAGTTTATAAATTCTCTTCAAATACACACTCAAGCAAACCGAAGCAGTGATTTTCTGTTTTTTGCTTTTTAGATATGTACTCTTATCTAGGAATTTGGCTGCACGTCTGCCAAAAGTGAGTTTTGTATTCATTGCTTTAAAAACAAAGAAGTCACTCTCTTTGTTCAGGATTCTTCTTAAGAGATTAGTGCATGAAAAATAACTTGTGTGTTCAGGTTTGATGCTACTTAGAAGTAAATGGTGGGTCTTGAAGTCTGACAAGTGAAGGGAGTCACTTACAAACCTTCTGATGCAGCCCTGACCAATGTGGACTTCTGTGTGGATTATCCAAGGGAGACAGGATTGAATATTTCTACCCTAGTGATGAGTAGATGGGGGCTGGCTGTGGCTGGGCTGCTCTTTTGCTGCAATGGGGAAGGACTTGAAGGCAGTACTGTGAATTTCCTTCCAGAGATGCAAGCAACTTCTGGAGAAGACAGAGGCTTCTGTGTTGAGCATTCAGTTCCTCCTTGGAAGGCAGCTGCAGCTGTTTTGGCTTTCTTCCATCACCATTGGCATCTGGTATAAGCAACACAGACATTTCCCGCTCCTGGCAGTCTTCTGTCTTAGGGTACTTGCCTGTTAAATCCATGAATGCTGCATATATAACTATATAGAGAGCTCCACAGCTTGTAAGTATTTCCCAGGAAAAATTAGCTTGGAGGTAAATCCTGGACACAGTGCTTGAAGATTGTCTCCACCTCCTCTCAGGAAAGAGAAGTAAAAACCAGTTTGGTGATGTCCAGAGACTTTAGGTAGGAACAAAAAAGAAACATTCTAGAGATGGTTAGGAGTGCATGAGATTCACAGGAGAAAGCAGAAAGATGTAGTAGACATTATTTGAAGGAATGAAATAACCCTTTTTTATTCTGGCAGTCATTAAGGGATAGATAAAGTGAACCAACTGAAGCTGGAAGTGAAAGATCAAATGTAAGAAAGGTGATGTGCATATGAAGTTTTTTACAGGATTTTGTAAAGTTTTAACACAGGTTTTAACTCTATGCTTTTGATTAATAAAGCACTGCCTTCTATTCAAGAAGTTTCTTTGGGGGCATTTAAATCAAACCTAGTCCCCCAGGTGGAAACCTGTTGAGAATGGCAGGTATAGCTATGCCTGATTGTGGTGGAAAAGCAGGCTTAGACCATACTTTAGATGAGATGCGGAACATTTTTCTGGAAGAGGAAGACCTTCAAGAATCTCAACTTTTTATGCCTCAATTGTGGAAAAACTGCTCATCTCATGGTTATGCGAAGAAGGAATAGAAAGATCTGTACAACACAGCCCACTCCTGCTTGCCTTTCCTTACACAAAATGGGATCAGAGCCAAATGGGCTCCACATGTGTCTCAGCTCTCAAGCAAACTCTGATACGATATCCCAGCTGTCCTTCTTGCATGCCCTGGCAGTAATGGTGAGAATTGGCTGCATTAACTTCAGCAGGAACAAGGCTTAGTCCTAAGGCAGCTTTAATGTTTGCCAGGATTTTAGCTATTAACAGTCTGAATCCCTATGAAACTGCTCTGTGCTTCAGCTGGTGCAACATGAGCCTGCAAATTCACATACAAATCATCGGAGCAGCAACTTCTTATTTGGTATGTAAAGTAATGAAGATGGGTCAGAAAGTCTAGGGAATGGGGTATAATTCACTTCCCTCTGTGTAAAGATGTTTCTGATAGATTGCCCTTCCTCACCCAAGCAATGTTTAGTATGTGTTCAGTGTCATTCAAGCAAACACATCAGGTGCTCCGTTTGCATGATAATTTTTCTGGTGAGAACTGAGGCATATTGATTTTTCATTCTCTTGAGGTTTCCATAGAAGTTGTGATGTTTAATGCCCAGTTTTAGCTCTCGTTCCTATGTGGAATACAAACAGAGTATCACCTGAAAAATAGCCTAATAGGCGCTCATCATAGCACCTCAGCAGATCTCAACTAAAATGTTACTCAAAATTGTCCAAACACGAATAGTTTGAATTAATAACACAAAAATTATTATCACCAGACTAATTCCCATACACAGACTATACCAGTGCACTCGAATGAGAAATTTATGTTTGAATTTCCACAAGAACTCAGTCACCCAGTGTCATAACTGTTTCTTCAAAGGCTGCAGTCCCTCCGATTGTTGTTGTAGGCAACAGGAAGGGAGGAGGTTTTACAAGTAACCTCAGTCTTGTCCCCAAAGTAATTCTGTGGATTATATGCAGCATATTAACCAAAGCACGCCACTATGAATGTGCAATCCCTGGGAGATAGCTAGTGGATGGAGTATAGAGGCAAAGAGATTTTTTTCAGCCATGCTCAAATGCAGTGAACAGCATGCAGGAGAGGAGTACAGCACTTGCAGTAAAATAGGCTGAGATACCCAGTTGCAGGTACAGCAAGGCTACAGTTAATAGGAGAGATCTCCTTTAGAGAGACATTTCTGCTCAAGGGCAAGCTCACAGGTTCCACGTCCTCATTCTATTCTGCTAAGAGGAGTATGAGCCCCCTGCACTGGTGCAAGGTCCATTAAAGCTTGCAAGCCATCAGGGGAAGGTGAAGCTGCTTGGACATAATTCTAGCTCTGGCTAGGGTACATCTGGCTCAAAAACACAGCCAATTGCCCAGCATCTCCTTTCTCTGTCAGGTGCAGGAGAGGATTGAGCTTAATTAACTCAACTAATATGTGAGTATAGGACTTACAGAAATTGGCATTAAAGAGCAGTGGACATATGCCTGTTTTCCATTTTTAAATTTTAGATAATTCATAGAGAGATATTTCTGTTTTCACTTTTTTCAAACACTGCATGTTTAGCCTAATTTTATTCAAGTGCACTGCCTAGGTGCTCTGGGACAGTTTAGGCAGTCTAGTTTGAAAGCCAAACATGTTGTGAGATGGCCAATTTTCTCCTACTGCAGTAAGTGAACATCATGCTCAGTTTTCTATTGCCAATTCATACAGGAAGAATTACAATTCACTGAATGGGTGAATAGCCAGCTCATTACAAAGTACTTATTCCATAATTTTGTTCAGACTGACAGCAGAATCTATTCAAGAGATCCAACTGATGGCATCACTATATGAAAGCATCTGAACCACCACAAGCTCTTTGGATATGTTAAAGTCAAGCCATTAAATTCCTGTATTGGTTTTGAAGGTTAATTTAGGTAATGTTAAAATACCTTGATACTATGCTTGTTCTTATATAAGACTTACAGCAGCAAAACTATAGAAAGTTCTTCTGTCCTTAACAAGAGTCTGTCCATAAGTGCATGACCTTACTTTTTCCTTAAAGTATGTTGTAAATTTTAAAGGTGCAGTTAATTTTTGCATTGTCTATATTCTTGAAAGCACGGAATAAATCACTATCATAAATCATTGTCGAATGTATTGCATTTTAGGTCAGTTGTAAGTCAAATAGTGAATACTAACTACCCCACCACTGATTTTTGTTCTATTTTTCAGGACTGCCTAGATGTTTTATACTCTTATTCATCTTTTATTTTTTTATTTTTTCCTTTTTTTAAAAAAATTTAAGAACCAGTTTTGTACCAATTTTAGTTTTAAACTATTGGAAAATAATCAAATATATTGTCCCACATTTTTGTACCACCTTATTCATTATGGTATATAACAGTATATACTATTTGTATTCTTGCTACCCTTTTTTTTTTTTTTTTTTTTCCCCCACAGGAATTAAACTTAATGGGGGACTGAATATGCCAGACACCTCTCTTTTTTCAGGTGTAGTAGATATGATATTTTGAGTCCAGCCATAGGCTTTTGCCATTTAAGCCATAGCCAGTGTTGAATTTAACAGTGGAAGTGCTTAATACGGTGTTGCAGCTGAGTGATGCCATTCTTGAATTCTGCATCTGCTTGAGTACACCTGCTCAGGACAGACTCTGAACAAGATGGTGAGAATAATACATAAAGAAGTAAGCGAGTATAAATTTTAAAAAGAAGAAGTCTCTTCTGATCATTGCAAGATCGTTGCCAATTACAGGTTCACTTACATTTTGTAGAGACTGTTTTTAAAAATTTCAAACAATGCAATTTCCACCTCATCCCTATTCCACAGACTAATATATCTTACTATCTGGAAGTTTTTTCCTGATGTTCTCTCCTGTTTTTTCCTTTAATAGCTCTCTCATCTGAAGTACTTATCAAATCATTTCTAAAAGTGCAGTTTTTCTTCAGGTTAGTACCATCATCAAAGAACTGATCAAATATATCTCCTGTATAGAGTTATGCTATGGATGGTAGATGAAATTAACCCCCTCCCTCCACAGTAAATATTTACAGTTGCATCATGCTCAGCAAAATTGATTTGAAATACAACTTAAAAAAAATTGAAGCAAATCACGCTGCTGTGTTATACAGAACTTTGTCACAAGGTTCAGACCTGCTGTGCCGTACTCTTTTTCATGTACATCACACTTTCTTTTGTTACCTCAGAAGAAATTTGTTTCAGCTACTAGTTTTAGGATATATAAACAGAAGGGATTGTTAACTGGTATGTGGTCATGATACTTATTGCATAAATCTGGGGAAAAAATGTCTTATATCTTAGCTTATACATTTCTGTTTGAGTGCATGGTTAAGCACTGCAGGCTGTTTTAACCAAGTATAATGTAAACTGCTCTCAGTTATCTGCCTGTTCTGGCAGAATTTTGCTGTTCCCTCAAAGCTGGAATAGCTGAACAAGACATGTATTTCTTCCCAGGGCATGCTGCTTCATGGTCTGGCATATTAACATCATCTGAGACGGAATTTTTGATCAGACTGGAGCTGGAAATAATGGCGCAGTATGAGTGTTATTGTGGGGTCAATACATGGAGAATGCAGTAGCCTGTGGCTTACGTAAGGCTGAGCTCTTTGAAATAGGAGGCTGGGGAGAATCATGTGATTATCACAGTTACCTTCATTATTAACCTCCTTCTATTGCTGCTCAAGGAAGATGGGATTTTAGAGCCTAAAAAGGGACATTTGTGATAGATACACTGATAATTGAAAGATTCATTCTCTTTTATTTTACTAATACAGGAGTAGAAAAGTATTGCGAGATGTTCGCTAATCGGTATTCCCAATTGATAAATGTTGACTTCTGATGCTTATCAACTTATAACACACTACCAAAGAAAAGGTGGCTAAGGAGCTGGAATGTTTAATCAGTAGAGTTAACCAGAGCTTAATTGGCAACCAGTAGTGCCCATTGCCAGAAAGTATGTGGAAATAGACTAGTAGAAATAAAAATGACCCAGAAAATGGATGAGAAGAGGTGTGAATCAAACTTTGAAACTCTGAACGGAAAGAAGAAAGATAGTTACTTTGCCTTGGCTGTATTCCCAAACAATGGAACAAACAGATTTGTGAGGGAACATTATAATTTACCTTCAAGACATGAGATGTGGCAGACACACACGGTATTTCAGCAAATTGGATGGTTCTGCTGCATTTTGGCAAAGTCATCTGGACAAAGTGAAGGCGAAGATGTGCACATTACACTCGTGCTTTTGGGAGATATGTCTTTCACCAGTTCTCAGAAACAGTATGCCAGCACATATATGCTGTATTCTGATCTCCTTGCTGATGACGAATATCAGAGAGAGAAATATAGGGATGAACCAGCAAAAACAGAGAGTAATACCTGCCTTATTCTCTTGTTTGATTAAGTTTAAAATGGTTTAATTTATTTTTTTCAGATAAGTTCTGCACATAAGGCTTTTGATAGTGTATAACATTCATTATTTCATAGAAAAACAGTTTTTCTCTCTAATGCAGCAGTATTTTCTTATTACTCCTCTTTAAAGTAGTACATAGATTTCCACAGGTGTAAATCAGGACTGAGCTTTTATGTGGTGTTTTTATTTTGGGCATTGACTGTAAAGAGTCGTGCTTTAGGAACTGTTATTCAACAGTAAACAATAATAATGACTTCCAAAACAAGGATTCTTATACCTGAGGAAAATTATGATATTTTATGAAGTTAGTCAGAAGGCCAGAAAACAATGTGTTAAAAATGCCCAGTCCTGTGAGCAAAATTGCAACGTGTTCTTGCAAAGTTAAATTATTCAGTACACATATCCACCAACTTGACTGAGACATAAAATAGATCAAAGATATTATGAAAGGTGATAGACTGACAGTGGACTGGAGTACTTTTTTTTAAATTTAAAACAAAACAAAACACAATATGTTCTTTACCATTTTATAGAGTACTCAGTATTTTAGTGTCAGCTTGCCACTAGAAATGTCAACATATCTCATAGGCTGACTCAGGAGAATTTGGACCATAAGTGAGTGGTAAAGATGAGAGATATTTTATCTGAGAATATTGAAATTAGCCACAGTACGTAATGGATCCACACATCATTGCAACAAAGCTATTTTCTCTGGCCATTGTCTCAAAAAAAGCAAACGAGATAAATGAACCAATAACATACATTCTCTGGTTGGTTATATAGGTGGTGTTCCTTGCCTGCTTGATTTCTATATCTAATTTTTATGGCTCCAGTTTCACATTTTGTCCCAGCCTCTTAGCTGTGGCTGAAGAGGGAATGTATAAGATTCCTGGTCTCTGTTCCCAGGTCTTCAAAATGCAACTGTTAGGGATTGAAAATCTTCAAGAAAACCTAAGTCCTATCAACATACTACCCAGCAGGGAGAAAGTAAGAGAAACAGAGGAAGAAAAGGAAAACTTACCTCTGCATATTTTATTCAGTAGTTCTATTTCTAAAGGATCACCTGTCAGAGTGTCTCATGCCAAAAGAAGGGGCCATTGGTTCTATATTCAGTTCTGCCATACATCTGTCCAACTCAAACTGACTCTGGATCCATAGTCATGAAATGCAAATGGCACATGGTTCTGCAGCCATGGTACTGCCTATGACAGGGGCAGTACTGTCCACAGTGTCCATTCCTCATGTATGTCTGTGGCATAGGGCTTGAGTTATTCACTCTGGTGAGTCAGCCTTTCTTCCAGCCTTTACAGCCTTTTTTTTTTTCTTTTTCTTTTTTTTCTGGGGGCTTAACTCCCCTGATAAAATTCCTGTTTCTGAAGCATACCGTCAAGCGTAGGTAGATACTTAGTAGGGTGAGCCTCTTCAGCATTGCTCATATGCTTTGCATGTTGTCATTGTTGTTCACTATTAATAGCTGATGAACAGCTTGGTAGGGCCTTATTTGTGCTAATACATGAATAACTCTGTTTTTTTTCAGTGCCAAATAATGTTACAAAAAGGGAAAAACATGATCAAGTTAGAAAAAAAGCAAAAAAGCCTCATGTAGAAAGATGATCCCCTTGAGCATGCTTTTGACGTTTTTTCCAGAATTAAGAAACTGTAGGAGAACTTGAGCAAGGAAAACAAACATCTTTTCCAGCAAATGTCTTTCTCCACAAGGGATGCAATTTTGATTTCAAGCAAATGTGTGTACACACATGCAAAAAGAGTATTCCACCTGTGGAAGAATCCAGTTGCTAATGAAACTGCTGATCAAAAGCTGTTAGTAAGAACCAAAAGGTCAGTGCAGTTTGCTGAGTCCTACAAAGAGCTAATTTGCTGATTTCTGCCAGAGTGAAGCTGGCCCTGGAGCAGAAGACTGCTGCAGGGCTCATCTCTGCCCTGTTCCCTGTGTGGGCATTGTGAACGGCAGGAAGGAGTGAGCGGGCAAGCTCCCTGTTCAGGCCCACTGGAAACAAATTCTTGTAGAAGATTTTTGCTATTTTAATACTCTTACCATGGTCCTAAAATATGAAACTATTGCCAAAAATATGCTTGGGAAGTCTTTCCTTTTCTGCTCCAGAACTGGGGCTCTTTAACTTGGCATTATTGAATTCTCCTCCATGATATCGGACAAACAGCTCTGCTCTTCCAAGTTTCTCTTATACATTTGCTTAGGATTCTTTTAAGACTTCTCAGAAAAAAAAGTTCCGTCTGCAAATGTACCATAACAAAACAGGAGCGACTTGGTCTAGCTGTAGATGTCTCTGTTCATGCCAGGGGAGTTGGACTAGATGACTTTTAGGGATCCTTTCCAATTCAAACAATTTTATGATTCTATGAAAAAGAAAAGAACAATAACTGTGTATCGTTATCTGATACTTCATAACATTTACATGCTACTGTTAAAAAGGTACACAGCAGATGCTTGCTTTTGCACCACTGTCAGAGGATGTGCTGAATGCAAGAGTTTTCCAGATGTAGGAGGACTTTACGACAGAACAATGATGAGAGTTGGCTACATTATGTTGATTTGAAAAAAAAAAGAATGAAACATTAAAAAAAAAAAACAAAAAAGCAAAAAAACAACAGCAATGAAACAAACAAACAAAACAAAACAAAAAAACCAAAACAGGAATGAATGCAAACGACCAGCAAACAATGCTATCAGGATATTCCATATGCTTGTCTTCAGTTGTCTCTTTGTATAAGCTGTGTTCACATTGAGTTTTATGCCTTACTTCATGATGAACTGAAAAGAAAAAAAAAGGTAAGAAGGGGAGCTTTGCCCAGTAGAAAGACTCAAATGTTTTCTGCTTATTCCTTGTTTGTTCAAAACTTTTTGTTTAAAATAGCTGTTACCGACCATGGAAAATCTTCCCATCACACTGATTTCGAGAAGAAGCTATCCTGAAATAACTGCTGCATTGCACAGTAGTTGTTTACCTGTTTCCCAACTACACAAACTGATAATGGGTAATTGGGACACAGGCTAAGTGCTAAAATCTGGTACCATTATGTTGAATGACACTCTATAAAATAACATCTGTCTGTGTGTAACATAGGCTTAATTCCCAGCACACTACGAGTCTATAATGAGAACAGTATACTGTAAGCGCTGGAAATATAGAAAAAAAATGCAACTAGATTGCTTTTCTGATAGCATACAGGTAGCAAAAAAGCAAGTTTATTACCTTCCAGGAGTTTATATTTTCATTTTGTAAAAAGCAATTTTACATCTGTCTTTCTATTACTTTACAGTTCTTGGTAGATCTACAGTACACACATGTACAGATGTGTATATATGTTTGTATGTGTACATATATATATATATTTAAAAGAAGTTAGATTAAACAGTTAAACGCTACTGAAACAGGCATCAAAGTACTGACTTTGATGACTGACTTTTCAAAGATTCCCGCTGGATTTAAAGCTGGAATGAAAATGAGATTGTAGCAGAAAAATCTACTCAGCCTTCTTTTGTAATTTTGGCGCTGACCACAATACTAGCTTCTTTCTTTTTTATTTTTATTTTTATTTTTTTCCAAATATAAATTAAAACTGATATCATGTGAACATCATATTATGGTGTATTTTGTGTTTGCTGATGATGGCACTAACCTGCTTGATCTGATCCCAGTCAGGGGAACCCAACGTCAGTAGCATGAAATACCACCTCCTCAGGTAACTGCATGAGGCATTATTTTCAGAGATGGGTTTTTTTGAGTTCAGCAGCTGGAACTACAGGTCTGATGAACTAGTGATTAGATTTTATCTGATTTTAGATGTCTGACTGCCAGATCATTTTCAGTGTTGAACTTTAGCCTCAGGTTTTTCTTTTTTCCTTATTTCAGTTGACATAACATTTTTTCCTTAGGACGCCAGTACATGTCCATATGAATAGTTATTTTTTATTCCACAAGATATGTGGAATGACAAGAAAAAAAATAATGTGAAGACATTCATGTGTGATCCATCTTTATTTTTGTAAGCTGGTTCAATTATTAGTGCAACATTATCTTCTCTGTAGTACACTATCTAGCAATGTGATCAGTTACAGCAAATCCAGATAACATTTGAATAAATCAATTAATACAGTTGTATTTGCATTCACAGTTATCAGGAAATCAAATTTTTAAGTGTGCATAATGGAATATAACTGATATGTGTGCAATGGTCAGGAATACCAAATATTTTGTCACTGTGTGAGATTACTGTTGAGAAAAGTTCATTGAACTGAGCCATTTTATTAATCCTGGTATTAAACATACATTGTTACAGCTGAAAAAAAAAAAGAAGTAGAAATTGAAAAAATGATGGGAAGAAAGACATATTGTCACCACATTTTTGTAATTTCTGCAGAAAAAGCCATAATTTCTTAATAGACACAATCCCTTCCAACTCAAACAATTCAATGATTTTTTTTTTTTTCCCCACAAGCATGTTTCAGAAAAGCTTCATTTTTCCTGTTAAGGACTATGAGACTTCTTGTTCAGCATATTCACTTTATACAGAATATTTGACAGCCTCTACATATGCCTGTGCTGGGGAAGGCTAATGTAACTTGTCAGACAGCATGTTCTCACTCATGGGAAATGTTTTGTGAAAATGTGCTTTTTAGGTGGCTGGCTCCCAGGTTAGGTGACACAAGGGTCCCCTCCCCTTCCTCATGTGTATGCGTTGTATGTTTGTCATTAACCCGGACATCACTTAATAATTTTTTCCATAGGTTTCCTACTCCTCAAGGCTCATCTGCACTTGAAGGATACCTTAAAATAAGGGAAGAGTGGTGCTAGTAAGTCACACCTGTGGGTGAGGCAGGGGTTTGTGTTCTCCCAGGTGCCTTGAGATGGCTTCTTCCTGCTCTGTGCATTTCTATGTGGGGACAAAGAATGTCTTACCCTTCTCCATGTATTCTCTAAAATAAATCTGTGAGGTACCTTAGCAGCAGTGAAGTTACACCATGCACTGGGCCATATCAGGTGGCAAGAGAAAGCTCTTCTGCTCCAAGATTTCTAGGTGGATCTTTAATAGAGCATTGGGGATCCTAGCAAGTTCTGCTATCTCTGAGTCCTCAAATATTTTTCAAAAACTTGGCCTTGGTTAATTTGCAAAGTTACCATATTGCTGTGCAGACCACTACAGGAAAAAATAAAATTCTCTATCTGGTCACATTCACCCATACATTTCAAGTAGCTCTTATAAAAAATTGTCAATAAAAATGAGTCTTTTAGTCTCTCTTTTGACTTGGGAAAGTCATTGCTTGTCTTCATGTTTATCGGTTATATGGACAGCGTTTTATAATTTATTTACTTACATTCCAGCTGCAAATTTCTAATTTTTTTCTCCATGTTTTACAAAGAGGCGTCCCTTTATTGAAAGCTGTGTGCTCTACTTTTCATTTTCTTTAATCTGCTGATTTCACCCATGTTTTTCAGGAAAATTAATTTTATTTCATCTATTCATAGATTCTTACCAGAAAAAAAAAAAAAAAAAAAAAAAAAAAAAAAAAAAAA
>NW_024962252.1:71014831-71057064 GCF_019238085.1 Lagopus leucura | reverse complement strand
AAAAAAAAAAAAAAAAAAAAAAAAAAAAAAAAAGAAAGAAAAAAGCAGAACTCATTTGGATTTATATCCACTCACTGATTAAGTCATAGTGTCTCTCATCCTGGAGAAAGGATGGAAATAAAATTTGAAAATCCAAGGCAGGCCATTATCTAGATTCAGATACTTTCAATATGACAGGCATTCATGATAGAGAGAAATATGAATTTCACGAGTAACAGAGAAGCAAGCAGCAAACTGAAGAAGAGGAGTGCCTGGTTTCTAGATGGGTTGTTAAGTAGAAAGGTTCCCAAGAACAGTTTATCTGCAGCATAAAAGCAGGAGTTAGTGTGGCACTGGCTGATTCAGAATACCCAGGGCAACTGTGTCTTTTTGCAGGAGGCAGATTTTCACAGCAATTGGGCATGATGAGAGGGAATCCCTGAGGATCCCTGTAGCACTGCTGCAGGAGAAGGTGAAGGAAGTGTAGGGCAAAGGGTAGACATTGTAATGCCTATGAATATTTTTCTCACAAGAGAGCGTGTGTATTTCTAAATGACACAGAGAAGAGGTGAAGCCAGAGTTTTCAGTCTCGGTATGTTATGGAAGATGCACTGGAGTTTGAAGACACATGGGGAAACTAAAAGGGAAATAAAAGTGTGATTTAATTACTCAGAAGCTAAATGTAAGGACTAAATTGCTCTGAGGCTAGGGGACAAGTAAATGACCAAGGGATTAGATGTTGTGCTAGTGAACACTGTATAAATACCAAGGAAAGTGGCAGAAATTTTAGTGAGGTTTTTGAAAACCCTCTCTTGCTTGTCCCAGGACACTAGGAAGAGCCAAGTAATTTCATATTTTGACTGAGGTACTGCTGAGATTTGTAGTACAAGCACCACTAGGGTCCCTGGATATTTGATGCTAGCACCCAGATATCCACTGTGGTTTACATTTGAGCTTACTCTGTGGACTTAATCTTCCTAGAAGTCTGGGCAGAGCAATATGTTATGACTGTATTTATTGGGTTCTACAGAAAATCTCTGAGGAAAATGTGGTTGCCTTTTTTTCTTTTTCTTTTTATAACTTATCTGTGTTGGATGGAGGAAACAATATTTAAAATACAAATGAAGAACTGAGAGTTTTTTAAACTGTATTTGAAAGAAAGCAGTGCATCAAAACTTATATATTTTCCCTAATATTGAAAGCAAATCTGAAATATGTGTTTCCTACCTCAATCAAATTCCTCTACATTTCTGTTGTCACACCACTATTACTACTGATTTTCAAATAGAAGTTGAGACTTTCAGGATAGACTGGGAATGGTGTTTGAAGCTGAAGGAATCCTTCATTAAAGGATTAAACACTTTCTTTCACTGACTACAAATCAGAACAGATTCACATTTTTCCCTCTTTTGCGGTGCATTCACCTCTAAATGAAATTCCAGAACTTCCCTCTTAGTTAAAAAATTGTCCAGATTTGTCTGTCATATCTGAGATTTCTTTATGCATCTTACTTTGGATAATACCTTTGTTTAATTTAGGTTTTGTGAACAAACTCCCTTCATTTCAAAGCGGACAGTTTACTACCTGCAAGTTTGCTCTTTTTGGTCATAATATTTCAACCTAATTTTGCTCTCCATGGTGTCACACCTGTCTTCCTCTGAGAGGCTCTGTTTCAAACCCATCGCTTTGATTTTTACTGTCATGTTTCTCAGGTATTCTCAGATAGTACTTTTAAAAATTAATTAGCTGCAAATCAAGAAACTCAAAGGCTCTCAGATTTCCCTAGCCATAACTCCTCCTTTGCAATTAATTAGATGGTCTTAATGTCCATCATTAATTAGCTTACAGCAAATTTGCCATTTAGGTATATTTAGCAGACTATCAACAGCATCTATTTTGCACATTAAGCAACAAGATATCCTTAACTGACATGAAACCTGCTCACCAGGATCCTACAATAGAAGAACCTTCCTGTATGGAAAGAATACATTCCTTATTTTCTAGAATTTTTCATGAGTGTATGTGTGTTGCAGTGAGTGCAATGCACCAGCAGGCAAGGCGACCACTGGGTTTTGGTATACACAAGGAAAACAAGGCATAGAGAACACCAGAACTCATAGACGCGGATTTCACCAATAGCACTCTGGGTCTGTTAGTAAAGGGCCAAAGATAAAGCGCCAGTTATCACTTGGTCTTAAAAAATAAGTTTTGTGTGACTTGAGTAAAGATCAAACCTCTTCTGGTGTGGCTAGTTAAACAAAAAGTGAACTTGATCATGACTGGCAAATCCCTACAGCTTGGACTTGGTCAGACATTGTCAGAGACAGTCAGTTGTACAATTTCCTCTTCCTCGTCTCCACGTGGGCAGTCAGAGCAGAACTCCTGCAGGAAAGGGCTTTCAGCTTGTCTGGTCCATCAGGAGCAGTTGTTTTGCTGTGTTTTCCAGTAGTCATGCCTGGAAATCCTGAAAGAATAAAATAGTGCAAGTGTAGAATGCTAGCTTAAATTAATTAAATGATGGGCAAATTGGATGATTTAGCCATCACAAAGGCCTGAGTACATCAGCGTACTGATGGCTGTCACACTGAGCATTGATAGCTTCAGAAGAGCTGAGTATTTCTTTTATGGCCTCTAAAGCTTTGCATGTGCAAACACCTGGGCCAGGGCTTCAGTGACAACCGAAAGAGCACACAGGCTGTTCTAAAGAACCGTCAAAAGAAAAGAAAAAAAAAAGGACAAATGACAACCCATAGGCAAAAGAAGCTGCAAATTTCACATGCTCTACACACCAATGTTATAACTCTGGGGTAAAACTTTCATCAGAAATACCCAACACATCATTTGGTTTTTGGGATATTTCAAGGCCACTGCTCCTCACAGAGCAGAGGCACTTCTGAACTATTTGCAGTTTGAACAAAAGTGTAAGGAATGGACAATTTTATAGGCATCTCAGGCCCTGCTGTTGCTGTTTAATTGCCCCAGATTGTAAATTCTTTGCAACGCAGGTGAACTGCTCCAGCTCTTGAAGTCTGTCACTTTCACTTGTCACTTCATCTTTAAGCTCTACAAGGACAAGCTCCAGGAGACCGATTTATGTTTTTAAAGAGATTTATTCTTTTTTGATCAGTTTCACAGACTTTATCTAGTTTACTTACTCCTCTAAATGAGCTTGGGCACTGCTCCCTGAGGTAAACACAAACTACATGCTGTTAGAAACAAGAGTTAGGGATGTGCTATTAAAACTTCTCCAGTCTTATCAAATTACAAGGGGCAGGGGTATTGCAAAAAGTCCCATATATTTAAAACAGATTTTAAGTGCAAGAACAAAGCCAGCTTGCACGTACAGAAAGGATCATAGTGTTTCACCTCAGAAAACTGGGCCAAAATGTGGGCTCAGTTCTGAGATTCACAAGCAGTGCAACCACCATCTCTAAACTATATGCTGAGAACGGAGTCGTTTCCTTCTGAGAAACTCCATGGATGTACCTATAATCTCTACAGTGTGTAAAAGCAGAGTGAGCTCTCTTGGTTCTCAGTTACTCAGCAGATGTTACATGGGGCCTAGGGACTGACATTTGAAAGGTGGGGAAAGGAACCTCATCAGGAATTTACTGAAGTATAAAATGCTTCTTAAGATTCTATAGGACAAGTGATAGTTTAGGAGATTTAGTAATGGCTCTTTGCAAATTAGGAAAACTTGGATGCGTAAGAGACCTTGAAAATATATTATAAGGACATGTGAAACATTTTTCATCTCTTGGAAGTGGGATTGGTAGGTAGAGTGGCAGTGAAAAAACAGAAACTGTCATTAAAGGGTACCTTCCGTTCATGGTACCCTTTTGTAAATATTTAAGTATCCACTTTCCACTGGCCCAAAATGAGACTATTCTTACCACAGGTGTCCACTGATAAAGTGGATGGAATGATGTGGATGTTTCAGGTCATATAATCATACAGTGGCTTAGGTTGGAGGGGACCTTAAAGATCATCTTGTTCCTACCCCCTGCCATGGGCAGAGCTGCTGCCTACCAGCTCAGGTTGCCCAGGACCCCATCCAACCTGGCATTGAGTGCCTCCAGGGATGGGCAACCACAGCTTCTCTGGGCAGCTATGCCAGCTCCTCACTGCTTTCTGAGTAAAGAATTTCTTCTGAACATCTAACCTAAATCTCCCCTCTTTTAGCTTAAAGCCATTCCCCCTTGTCCTATCAATTCCCTTCCTTCAAGGTCATTTTCCTTGGCTACAACTGTCTGAACAACAGGAATGCTGGGAGAGATGGTGAGTTTTTCTGACTACCTGAAATATCTGTCTTGGGGGATGAATGCTTAAAAGTATCTTTTTCTGATCTCTCTAAGAAGTTCATAGGAAAATGCGGATAGTGAAAAATAACTATGAGACAGAACTGAATTTCTATGTAACCTTGACTATTCATTTGTACTGCAAAACTTAAATCTTCAAAAGTATTTATTTGGACACTTACAGCCGATTTCCATTACATTAACCAGAATCACTGGGGCAGTGTCTATAGATTTTGAACTGTTACTTTCCAAATGCGATTTATTGGAAAACTGACTGAAACCCTTTGAAATACAAAATTGATTTAAGGAAATCTTGTTTTGTAATAGGTACTGAGGTTCATTGTCTATTAAGCGTTCTTTGCTTTTGCTGATGCAGTTATCACAGTCTTCTCGTTAAATCCTGAAGTATTATCTTCAGGTTCTCAGAACCAAATCTGTCATTTAAAATCTCTTCAAATGCAGTGAAATGACATAGTGGTCTGTCTCACTAAAAAGTCAGGTTTCTGCAAAGGATTCCTGCATTGCCACTAGTCAAAACATAGTTCTGGTAATTAGAAATGTGTTTTGAAATGTTGCCAGAGGTAAGTCACTCTTCCGCACTAACCTGCTCTTGAATAGGTATGATTTTGATACTACTGTTCAGACACATAAATATCTGTCAATAAATAGCACATTAAGTACTGCTGTGTATAGCTATGAGAGTGAACAAAGCTTTTTGAAAGTACCATAATTCTGACTGATGTTTCAAGGCACACCTGGATACATAAATTCTTGAGAAATGATTGTGCGCATTATATGGGTATGACATTTGTTATAATCTTTTACATTTGCAGTAATCCATTTATTTTCAGAGAGAGAGATAAAGGTAAGGCAGCAGAAAAATTCTGCTTTTCATTGAATTAACCCCTACATACACATAGTAAGGCAACTTCTATGTGGCAGAGCATGGAGGCTACACAGTCTTTTAATGACATTGGTTCCTCCCCCTCCTGCAAACCGATTAGAATATGGAGGAGGTAGAATTTGAAAGTATTACAAGAGAAGACTAATTTAAAGCATCCTGGATTGTATAGGTTGTAAATATTTGTGGGTTTAAAGTTCCCCAGTGTTGAAAGTGGCTCAACCATGCAGAATTGTTAGCCTCTACTGAGTTTCATCCCTACAGGGATAAGCTTCCAAGAGATGTCCTGAGAATAAATGAACGTTTTCATTGAACATGAACATAGTATCAGAGGAACTGTTCACAGAGACTGAGATTTTAAATTCACAGTTTATACAAGCACATTTTAAAGAGGCAATTTATTCTGAGTGCAAAGTACAGTACCATAGGTTAAACATTTCTCCCTTGTTGTCATTACTAAATGCACATTAGACAAATTATTATGCTAGACAAAAAGGGAATTTGCTTCTTGTTAAGAGACAAAAAAAGACTGAGAAATCACTTTCCAACGTCTGTGACTCTTCCATCCTTCCCCCAACACACACGGAAGTGATCTTCAATTACGTTTCTCATGGGCTACTGATTGTACTGGACAGATCATCAGTGCCATTGCTACATGTCACTGGGGAAAGCAAACATACGTAATATACTTTAAAGATGCATGGCAGACAATAATCATCATAATAAAAAAAAACTCTCAGACAATAATTCTATGTACTTTCATAGAGAGATTTCTGCTCAAGGGGTGTGTTGTAGTGATACTACAAAATCTGTATGAGGGGCTACAGGGAAATTAGTCTTGTTTTCTGCAGCAACAGCATACCAAGGAACCATACAGAATGCACAGTGGCTTTCCACAGCTAGGGAAATAGTCCAGATTTCTGTGTGTTCTTTTAAGTCTTTTTGGCACAGATTAAGGGGCGCAAAATATTAAATATCAGGCAGTGACAAATCATAATGTAGTTGTGGCCGAGTTGTGATTTTTTCTTCTGTTGATCATGCTATTAGTCACAATGACTTCATGATACTACTTCTGTGAATAATTACTTGCTAGGATAAAGGAAGTTTCTACAGACAATTAAAAATCTGTCCCAGCAAAGCTTTTTCCTGATGGAGGAAAGTTTGACTATGGCAGAAGCTGTAAATGCAATGCAGGTGGAAAGAATTTTACACCTGAATAGAAGATAGTAAATTATTATTAGTAAGCATCTAAATTATTTGCCAAAAAGTAACTGTAACAAGATAATTACATTACACAGTGTGCCTACTATTGATGTTGCAATAAAATCAATGCAAATGTTTAAAAAAAAAAAAAAAAAAAAAAAAAAGGAAAAGGAAAAAAAAAGAACTGGATGAATTTTTTGAAACTGCAAGGTGAACCTATAGTTGAAACTTGGCATGGGCCATTTGAAATGGAAACTGGAGCATCAATGACACTTTGGTAGCTTACTTCAGATTTTTTTTTGTTGTTCAAAATAGTGTTCTATTTCCAATAAATCCAAAGCTCTGAGGTTTGACCAACTGTGTTCTGAAGCTAGTAAGTAACACCATCAGGTGGCAACTTCTTCATGAGAGCTGTTAAATACCTCATACTGAAATAAGAGGAGATGATTCAAGAAGAGTATGTTGGGAGATGTGAAGAACATCTTTGGGAAGTGAAGGAAGGAAGAGTGGGACCAGAAGGGCTGTAGCCTTCCCTCTATCCTGGAGTTTTTCCTACAGCCACTGCAAGATTTTGGATTGAATGCCCGTGGTGCCACATGGGCTCTGGACAAGACAGCCTCCCTTTTGTGACTGGAATGGGAGCTAGGGATTAACTAAAGTTAATTTTACAAATTTCCTCTTCCTCCAGGAGCTGATGAGAGGCCTGCTAGTGAATGGACAGTTTTTCTCTGTTTTCTCTTTTCCATGCCCCTGCTCCATCAAGGTTTCGTCTGATAAAGGAATAATTACATAATTCTTTCTTGAGGTGACATTTGGGATGCTTCTTCAGCAGCCCTTCTTGTGTTGTAAATGAATCTGAGGGACAGGAATGCCACCCATTTTATTTGGTGGAATATGAAGGAGAAGAAGGCTTAGGTTTATGGTAGTACTGACAGCATATTCAGTTTCTTAGCAGCCTTCATTTGTGATTTCTTACCCAGTTCTGTGTTAAAGTTATATATAATCTGGACTATTCTAAATATTCTTTTCTTCTTGAGATATTATTATGATTTTTCTTCTTGGTTTGACCAGAATCACTGATTTCAGTGAAGGCTACTACATGAGTTATCATCTTTACTCCATCCTAAAATATTAAAAAAAATATTTAGAAATGCTGCATTTAATATGTTTCTCCATATTTATCACAAAGTACTAAAAATAACTTACTTAACACATTTTTTCATCAATATTTACAGTTTTTCATATATGTTTATTTCCCAGTATTTCTTATTTAGCTTTACTTTCAATAGTAGATAGAAAAGCTTGATTTTAGTATAATTTTCTCAGAAACTAGATTTTTTTTTCTAGTACACTTAGCGCTATTTTAACTCGTGTTTCTTCGAGATTCTTTCATACCATTAGATTTCATGATGAATATTAAAATTAAATACAGACCTTCGAAGTGCCAGAAATTTAACATTTATACACATCACTACCGTTTAATATACATGTGTTCTTCCATAATTGCTAGTTATAATTACCTAGCACTCAAACATACAGAAATTCTCAGTTTACTGAATCATTTCAGTTCAATTGCTTTTAAATACAGTAGGTGGCCTATCAATCAAGTAGGCTGTAATTGATTCACTCTTTGTAATGTTCTCAATCCTGGTCCATGTGGATTGTCAGCAGACCATAAATCAAAGGTAAATAGCAGAGGAGTGAGTGAGGTGAATGTGTGTGTGAGGGCACTGAGTGTCTAGAGGATGTCACAGGACTCACTGTTATATGCATCTGCACTCAGTACATCAATTTATGACCTGGTAGAGTGTGCAAAGACAGGCAGACAGGAAGAGCTGATAATACCCTGTGACTCCCGCTGCTGCCTTCCAAATGTATGTACAAACTGGCAGTTTAAGCAATCTAAGGCTGAGGCTTATACACTACCACAAAGGCTATTCTTATCAGTGAGCACCCTGGCAAGAGTCTGGGAAGGATGGATACTCGAGAACTGTAAGTCCATGTTGGCTGGGTATAGCAGTGGTTGCTTAAGCAGCAATGATGAGCTAATAGATGTACTGAGTGAGTGAGTGTACTAACACTCCCAACCCCATCGTTTGATCCTGTACTAACAGAGAGTGCAGCTCCCAATGGAGACTGCAGCACTCTGCAGGCCACACCAGTGCCAGCTATGGAGCTCAGTGAGCCCACTCTGGACCTACGGACCAGAAAGACACAAGCATCAGCAGCGTGGAAGTTATGGCACCAGTCCTATAACACCCAAAGTTTTGCCTACATGGGAACAATCTTCCTATGGCATTGAGGAAAAATGCATACACAGTGCAGAAATGGGTGCTACCAGATGCTATTCAGATTAGTTTTTGTTTTCTTTAAACAAAGATATTTATATTGGTGTGCTTTCTGCTATGGGAGCCAAGAGAATACCACACAAGTATGTGTATTATGGATTGCTTAGTACTTCATCTGATAGGCATAGCAGTGTTTTGTGGCTTTGCTGGTGATACTGTCAGGAAATATTTCCACAGACCCTTACTATATCTTTCCAAGACATCACAGACTGCTGCAGACTGAACCAAACTGTTGTTGTGACCTAGCTAGTCAAAAAAGATGAATCTTGTGTCACTCTTCATTGGCACATCATTTTTTTTCTGTGAGAACTCAGCAAGAGGAAGGTACCAAGAGGTCAAATCACAAATTACAGAGCATTCTGCAAGCCCTAGGAGTCTGCTGTATAAGCTATGATGGATTGACTCATTTCTCTGTTGTCTCATGTTATAGTACAGAAAGATTAAAAAAAAAAAAAAAAAAAGAGGACAATTTCCATTATTTTTTGAATGATCCATTTGACATTTCTAATGTACGTATTAAGTGATTTCATCTGTCTCGAAGAAGCGAAGTGGGTGAGATCCTTGTGGTTAACTATGTAACAAATCTAAGTATCATACACTTTTGACTAGTTCATCTGCCTGCTATTCTCTTCTCCAGAAATTTCTGGAGAAACTTTTGAGCAGTTTCAAATTGATACCTTTAACCTCATTTTTGTTTTACAATTTAACTTTTTGCACAATTGTTTCCTTTCCTAAGCAAACACCTGTATTTCTCCCTTAAGGTATAGCAGTTCTAGACCCAGAGGATGAAGGCAGGGTCCTTACAAATTGCTATATTCCTTTTATATAAGAGATGAATCACTCACAGATCTACAGAAATAAAACTGAACATTTAGTATAACTGGAATGGGAAAATCCCAAAGACGTCAACGTGCTCCTGACCTCTAAAATGTAATCACAGTACAGGCTATCATCATGGTTCCCTGCTTAAAGGACCTAGCAGTAGAAGGCTGATCTCTGTGGGCAGAGGGGTCAGAGGAGGCAGAGTTGTGAGGTCAGAGGTAGCCATCCCCTGTAGAGATATCAAAGCAGAAGCCCCATATTAAACTCAGCATCTCCTAGGTCAAACTGTTTAAGCTGGAAACATGTTACAGTGGAATTGCTAGGTCGTGGCTTGAACCAATGGTTGAGCAACAGGTGTGGCTAACCCAGGGAGATCAGATAGCAATGCACCTGAGTGGCTAGAAGCGATGGAATGAGGATCCACTCCTCCTCTCCATCATTTAAAGGTTAGAAGCCAAGAGCGTTGTATCTTTTTGAAACTGCACTCCTTTGGAGAAGTTACCAGTTATTGGAAGGGGTGAGTCGATTCTGAGTTTATTTTGTCATTCTGTTCTACAGCACGTGTATCCTAGGAAAAGGTTCTGTGATCACCTTTTTCTCCCTTTCACATACACACTGCCTACTTGCCCTTAAGAGACAGCTCTCAGTATTTTGGTGTAATCTTTTATTTATTTTTTGAGTGTATAAATATCTGTAAACATAGACTTGTTTGTTTCTGTCTGACCCCAGGTATATGTTTATATGGAAAATGCAGAGAATATGCTTCTATTGCTTTCTCAGAACTCACTTCCCTGGGCAGCCAGATCGGGTGGGTAGCAACCCCCCTTTCACCCCCCCCTTACCCTTCCACCCCTCCCCCCATGGCAGGGAGTTGGAACTGGACAGGTTTTAGAGTCCCTTCCAACCCAAGCCGTTCTGTGATTATGTGATTCTATGATGACTGTAATGCTCTTAAGTTTTTGCTGTTTATCATAAATACAATATCCCAGAATCTTACTGATTATACCTGTAATTTTGTATTCTCCATCATTCTGTATGCTCATAAATCACACTTTAAATAGCAGTAAATGAACGCAAGTGGTCCTTGTTTCCATAAGGTGATGTTAATATTATCTCTACAACAAAACCAAACACTTTTGGTCTCATTACACAAAGTCAGTGTGGTAGGTCATCAAAAGTTTCCTTCCTAAATTTATCTACTTTTCAGAATACATAAATAGGAAGACATAATAAAATGTCATGATTTCGTGAGGACTGCTATGATTGGAATACTTACTTTTGTTTGTTTATGGGCAAAAATCTCTTTAGTACAGTCTGTTTGCTTGCTTTTATCAGAAATTAGATTAGACTGATATATTTCTTTTCCATAAAAGAGAAATGATTAGATAGATTTTTTTTTTTTTTTTTTTTTTTTTTTTTTTTTTTTTTTTGAAAGGAAGCATTTTATCCTGAGTTATAAGAGAAGAAACAAAGCAACAATAAAATCTTCAGCTAGCTACTCCATACATAATGTTCTAACAAGAGGAGACGTTTAGGAATGAGTGAAAAACAGGAAAATATTTATCTCATTTACATGAGAAAATTTGTCTTCCCCCCCCCCCCCATCTTATAAAAGCCTAATAAAAGATATAAACTTCAGTAGATAGTCAAATATATAATTGGTGTTTAATTGTGTCTGGCGTATATCTTTAAAACTTGCATCTATGCAAAGTCACTTCAATCCTTATACAGCTTGCAGTTTCATGTTCAAAGGAATGTAGAAACCAAGGCACTTCAGAAGGGGAAGACCATTAGATTTCACACTAGCAGTATATTTCTCTCCATTCATGAAAACCTTTCTGTTTGGGCTTTGAATTAAATCTGTGCTATTGGTGGTCTGTTCTTTGTTATTGTGCTGCTTGAGAAGTTAATCAGTTAATTTATTTTGCTATTGGTCCCAGTATATTCCTGAAGTCACTTGAGGGCTGTCCATTTTCCTGACAATTAGCCTATTTGGCTGATGAGTATTTCTCTCTGTAGCATCTCACCTGGTCCCTTGTTTGCATTCTCCTAGCTGACTTCAGAAATCAGTATGAGGATCTGTGTCCATGTATGATGGACACACACAAAATAACTTATTTAAAGGGGAAATATCTCCCTATTCCCAGGGAGAGAATGTCCCAGGTGCTCAGTCTGTGTCCTCCAATTTATTTTTTGAGGTTAATCACTAAATCTGAGTCATCTTAACCCCAACAGAGACCCAGATCCCGAGTTATTTTGATAACCAACTCAATTTTTAATTTTCTTAGAATATATGTGCTGAGTGCAGGAGAGTTGGAGTAAGTTAAAGGCCTCTCTGGGTATCACTACATGTATCAGCATTAGGCATGATTTTATATGCTGAATAGCAACAATCTTTCATCCCTATAGGACCCATATTTCCCTGAAAGCATACACAGGGTTAAGCCCAAACCAATGTGTGCTCAGCCTTCTTCATCTCCCTTGGGTGGCCAAAAATGGTTGCCAAGCACTAGTTCTCATCCCTACCGGGTGATCCTGGCCACCCTGCCAGCAGCCCTGCTTTCTTTCAATTTGGGCAGCCCCCACATTTCTCTCTGGAAAGCTTAAGTCACCCATTTGCCACACAGAGCAATGAAAGAGAGCTCAGCTGTGTGGAGTCAGCTTACAGTGCAGGTGACCATGCCTAGATATGGTCCTGGGGTGAACTAGCACTTCACAATCCATTTTTTCTTTCCTTTTTCCTTCTAGCAACTATTTTGCCTCCCTCCCAATTCCCTATCTCAAGGTCCTACTCCTGGGAGGTGAACTGCTCCTTAAACACCTGAAAGCTGACCCAAAAATTAACTGTCCTCTAAACTACAGCTGGCATACTGCTCCATAAACTAATCTAGTGTCTGGGAGCAGGTCTCCAGAAAAGCATATGCCTTTCCTGACAGATATATTAGCTTCAAGTGCATTTATCCTCCCAGACAGAGACGCCTGGTTAATCTGCTCCTCCATGCAGACAGTAGTGGAAGTACTAAAAGAGACAGATAGTCACAATAAATAGGGGACCAAATCCTCTTTGGTGTAAACTGGGGTTGCTCCTTTGAGATGGAGGCAATGACGAACTTTTATACTAGCTGAGAATCTGGTCCATGAGGCTCCTGCAGCAATAACGCGACAGCTTTGCAAACTTCCTGACTAATGAAAGATGATTTTCTCTGCTGGATGTAGAATTATATTAAGAGAACTGCTCATATTTGTTAACAGTATCTTTCTATTGCACCTTGACTGGCTTCAATACAATAAAGCATGTCGTGGTCTGTGTGGAAAGTGGAGGCAGTATTAATGTACGTCTTCTTAACCACTATCTTTTATTACTGCTATAATATTATATGAGCATTATCTCCTATGGAAGTGCCCACAAGCTTTTTGCTTGATCGAAGTAGTTGCTTTACTTAAAAGGTTTTAGATAAGCCCAGAAAATAAATTTTGAGAATTTTAAGAATTGAGATTCCCATGAAATTTAGTATGATGAATTAAATAAAAGCATTATTGCAGGGAAGGGGCATTTTAATCTAATGACATGCCACAAGATGATTCATCATTCACTTTCGTAGTGTTGGAGTTTTAGTGACAAAAGCATTTTTGGAATTGTTCTACTTCTACTTCACTTGAAGAATTAACCTCATTTTTTCTTCCTGTTGGTTAAGTATGATTTCCTAAATCATACCTCTTAGGTGCATAATTTTCAGCATGAAACTTAATTCCACTTAATTATTTTGAGTTCAGCTCTGCCTTTTGTTTCATATTTTGCTTTCCTATTACTGTTATTGCTGCAGCTATTATTATCAGTTAAAGCGTGTGGAAAGCTTTAATACTTGGGAAAGAAAAAAGGTTAAATATCTTACTGCCTAAAGACCAGACTTTCCTGGCTCTTTCTTTAAACTGTTTTTTTTTTTTTTTTTTTTTTTAATCTCTCTTGGTTTACTGTTTTAAAAACCAATATGATATTTTGCCTATATTTTGTATAGTGTGTACGAGGGCAATCGCAAGCTTTCTGTGCTCCTTGGTGGTGAAGGAGAAGCTGCGCGTCTGAGGTAGCACTGTTCTTGACTTGAGATAATAACAAGCCTGCTAAGATGGGGACTAAGGGCTTGTACACTAATTCTGCTACATTGTAGCAGAAATGTAGAATTTAAATCTACAATACTTTTTTTAATCAGTTTTGGAAAGCAGAATCAAGCTGAAAATCCAGGTCCCTCTTGGCTTCCAGAAATAGCTGGAGAGATGGATGGGTCTTCGTTTGTGTGGGTCCCATTCTCCATTATATCCAACACAAGAAGACAAAATGCTTGGGAGATAAATGTGTTTCTCTGTTTGTGAGCTGGCCCATCCCAACTTTTTCTTGCAATTTGAGCATGTTTCATCAAATAAACAAAGAGGAATAAGTCATCTAGAGATTTTTTTTTTTTTTTTTTTTTTTTAAGTTCTAACAAGTTAATTTAAAGCATCATCATAGATTTTGATCAATTTGGTGTCATAAAAAATTGGAATGTATTTTTGCTTTCTCTAATAGTCAGCAAGGAAAAAAAAGACCATTGTATTCCTAGCAGAGAGATTGCTTTCCTGCTGTAAGTAACATTCATGCCCTGATGGCAATGTCCTAAAAAGACTGAAAAATACTGTGAGCATTTTTTTCAAGATAACTACAAATTAAGAACAACTGTTCTATACATATTCAGCATTAATGAACTTGTACAAAGATAATGAGACTTGCAACATTAACTTTTTATCTTGTTTTCTGTAATGATTTTTCTTCCCTAATGGAAATGCGTGCTTACATAAGCAGGTTTTTTGGACCATTATTTTATAATTAAACAATGAGTTCCAACTGTTATAACTCCAGCCTGAGCAGGCGCTAATATATTCAGAAAGAGTGGATGCATTCTTAAAGCTCTTATAAATTTCAAACCTTGAATAATTTGTGACTGATGCTTTTCTTAATTATGATCCATTCAGAATAAAAGAGGACGAATTTTTTCCCCTTGAGCAAAGCCGGGCTAAATTCTATCGTATCTGTTCCATATAAAGATTTCTTTTTCATTCTGCCAAAGTGAAAACTGCATTCTGAAGTACTTCATCGTTCATTAGTGTACAATTAGGCCTACGTTTGCTGGTATGCACTGCCTGCTTTGAGCCATTGTGGTGATGTAAAGCAGCTGTAAACTCAATTTTACAGCCTGGTTAAACTGAGTTTACAGCTGTTCTGTGAGACTGGAAAGGATCGAAGTATTCAGGGTGTGCTGGTAAATCTGGCCTGTCGAAAAAGAAAGGAATTGCATTATTATTTTACCAGTTCTTAAACTGCCTTGGTCAAAACCTTTGGTTTTCATTTGGTAAGAACTAGCTCTCCATTTTGTTATGCAGCTTTACAGCTTTTTATAATTCCACCTGAGGAAAAACAGATAATAAAACTAGAATATAAACAAGCAATATATTAAAGAAATATATGGCAAAAGAGAGCTTGCACGATAAATTATTCCTAATTATGCTGAAGATATTAATGAAACAGATTATATATAGTAGAGACTGCATTATGGCACAGCAAAAAGCCTCTCCACCCCACCGCATTACTCTCCTAGTGCATCAGCAATCTCTTTACCCTCCCAAGAGTATCTGAGAACCTTCAAGCAGGTACCAGCTTCTCTGGTGCAAACCTAAGGAAATATACAGTCATAATATGCCAGCAGGACTGTGCCACATTGGATGTGGCTTGTTACACCTCTTTCTGCCAGGAAGAGTTGGCTGCCTGGCTGCTGAAAAGGGTGCTGCTATTCAGCCAATCAAAGGGAACTGGCAGCATCAACTTAGCATGACCAAGACTGAAGTGTACCTCTTTGTGGCGTGGCTCCGGGTTTTCCTTTTCTGTCATACCCTCTTCTGGATTCAGTCAAAACTCCAGGGATTTACCAGGGCAATTCAACTTCAATGGGAAACTCTAGTGCATGAAGGAGTTGCAGTGTAAACAAAAAAACTGCTCATTAGAAGTAGTGAGGAGTAATATTTTGTGTCTACAAGTCCAATCAGGCACAATGCTGGCCTAACTGGTGTAGAAATGAAACACATAATTGTAAGGGCTGGAAGGGACTTCTAGAGATAACCTAGTTCAAACCCTTGGCCTGAACAGGCTCTGTAGACCAGGTTGCACAGGTAGGCATCCATATGGGTCTTGAATGTCTCCAGAGGAGACTCCACAACCTCTCAGGGTAGCCTGTTCCAGTGCTCTGTCACCCTTGCTGTGAAGAAGCTCTTATGCACATTTGTGTGGAACCATGGTCATTTCCCCTTGTCCTGTTGCCATGCAATTTGATTTTTCTCTTGAGATATATTGATTTGCAAAGCCTCTACTTTCTGAACAGAAAATTTTTGTTTAAAAATTGTTTCCATGAGTACTTTTCATGACTTTTAAAATGAGCAAACAGCTTTTAAAGGCAGGAGTCACAGAATCATAGAATCAAAGGGTCATAGAATATTTAAGTAAAGACTTCCTAAAAGAAATTTTTGTATTTCCAAATAGTGAACAAAAACATGAAAATACTCAGTGCTGCCCCTCTCTCACTATTCCTTTGTGCCCAGACTTAGATAGCAATGGTGTAATTTGGGCTGGAATCTGCTGAAATCTGCACTTCACTGATGCATCCCAGTTCTGGTGGAAAGGACAGTTCCAGTAGGTTATCTGCAGTAATGGAGTGCTATAAAGGCAAATTAGACTGGAATCAAGCTCTCTTTCTGTTTTGCAGTTTGCAAACAGATGGAGAGAAAAACAGCCCTGCCTGACTAGCATTCTGCCTATATGAGCAAGCAAATGGCAGCACGGATAGCTGGCAGAGAAGTTTGTTCCCAGCAGATCAGTGGTAAAGCTGGAACCAGCGGTGACATCTGGTAAGAGATGTGGCACTGTTCACCTCACCATCCATTGGCTGCCCATCTCCTGCTGAGACTTAGCTCACTTTTCCTGGCAAACAGCACCTGGCATTGCTACCGTACTACCATATCCAGGGATCATGAACATCAAAGAGAGATGGGGGGGGAGGGGGGAGGAAAAACAGCATTTTATTTTTCTTATCAGAGCTAAAAATCTACCATCTTTTCCAGCGTGAAAATTGCCTATAGAAGTGAAGAGCCAAGATAAGTGGTGTGTAAGACAGTGTCTTAGAGAATATATCACCACTGTAACCAACCACATTGTGGCTGCCAGGGAAATATTTGGCGGTGCTTCATGCTGTTGTTGCTCAACTGCCTTTTGAGATTCACCAGCTGCAGTAATATTTCCATGCAGTTTTTTTTTCGGACCAATCAAGATCGTAACCATTTTCATTTTCAGTAATTACATTGCTATCAGCTTTGCTTTCACTGCCTTTTAGACCTGCTCAGCCCTTTTCTTTTGGTAGCAAATGGTCAATTATCTCTCCCTGCATCCCTACCAAATGTGTAACCACTGTTCCCTGTCCTACATTTTCTCAGTTTTCCTTTATATTCTATAAGGTTCCATCAAAACAATCAAATTCAGTTCGGAAAAAAAAAAAAAAAAAAAAAAAAAAAAAAAAAAAAAAAAAAAGAGAAACATTCTCTCCAGACCCATAAATAGATTTCTTTATGAAATGTATTTGGATTGAAACACAAAATAAGAATTCTGGAATAAAAGAGCAACACCCTTCTCCTCCCCATGATGAACCATCTAACTTATCAAGCCTGGATGTTTTGTGCCACTGGTCAGTTCGTATCTTGTACTAGTTGAAAATTTTGTAAAAGAGGTGGAATCCAAACAAACAGTGCTATTACACAGTGTCACAAATAGTTACTTCTTATATCTAACTGTCCTGTCACACACAAGTTAGTCTTTTGCTGAAAAGCTGTGATAAATTCTCCCTGCAGGCACTCTAAGCTGAAATATACACATGCAGAAGAAATTAATACCTTTCATCTAAGGGCTTTGTGAAACACTTCTTTGGCTGTCTTCCACTTTGAACAAGAGGAAAGCATATGGCCACCTGTCAGTTTATGGAAAATTTGGATATTTATGCCTGTGGTACATTTTATTATTTTTATTCCAGTGTTTCTTCAGATATGATTTGAAAAACTGGTGGAGAAAAACATAATAGCTTTTGACCAACAACAACAGAATAACAATCTCCCAAGGACAGCTTAAAGTAATGGAATTATGCTTTCACTAGCATGATGCTCAGCCTGAAAAGAACCCTGGAGCTTAGCAACAACTTTTCTTTAGGAACATAGAATTTGGACAACTCTAGAAGCATCACAATGTAGCAACCATTAAAAGCGTGTCCAAGTTGCAGTAGTAATGTCAAACACAGTGAAATGTAGTGGTAGGCTTGCAAGCATCTTGTAACGTGGCTTTGCTGGTTAGGATTGTTTGAATGGCAGCACAGATCTATATGCTCAGTGTTGATCTTCAGGTGTTTGCAGCAACCTCTGTGTCTTTTCCAATACTCCCAAGGGAATAGTTATTTTATAAGCTTCTTTATGAGGATTGTCTTCCAGAAAGATTGTTTGGGAAGGCATCCCATTCTGCTACTTTCCTCTCTCTAATTCTAGCTACTTTCTCCCAGTTGGAATGTGATGCTACTCTTTGATGTTTTGCTCCAAAGCTTACTGAGTGAGTTGAGTATTTTTAACTGTGGCTGGAGAGCAGTATCATCCTGCCTCAGTGATGCTGACAGACATGTTGGTGTGCTCCTACAGAAGCACTGCAAACCCTTTGGCTTCCTTCAGGCAAGTGTTCAGAAGCAGTGATGACAGGTTGAGGAAAAATGTTTCTGGGGCAGCACAGTAAACATTCCGCTTTTCCTAGGCAGCCCCATTTCTGTCCTCAGCGCATGCCAAGGCTGTGTTGTGGCCTGTCCAAACATGACAGCTCTTAGTACCTGTCACTCTTCCAAAAGCCAGAAAAAATCAAGAGCTTGTTTCCATAGGACTGCAGTAGACACACAGAGAATTGTGCTGCCTGCATCTGCAGCTCTGAGAGCAGTTTGTTGCTTCCCAAGAAAACAGGAGCTGAACTCCTCTGCAAAGGGAAGAATGGTGTGTTGAGTTGATTAAGCTCTGATGATCAAAGGTGTTTGGGAATATTCAGAAATCTTTACATACTGACAGAAAAGAAGACAGTTTCTTTAGTACTGATTGGTCTCTGATCTGTTTCACCTTTCCCTTTAAATCTTTGGTTTCCAGTAGTCGCAGTCACCAATGAGACACTCAGAAAGTATTGCTCTCTTTATTATCATTCTAAAAGTGCACAGTATGCAGTTTTATATTCTCCCAGAATTCTGGATGCTGCAATGGGAAGTACCTAACAAGATCGGATGAATGGAACCACAGACAATCACGTTGCAGTCAACAAGTGAGTGGTTGTTGGAATTACTGTCACTACTCCTTCCAACACAGAATGCAGTGTTCTGGAGGAGGATAAAAGGCATTAATTCATGTCTATGGGGCTCGTGTCTGTTTCTTTTGATGCATTCCAGAATTTTCCATAGCCGTAGAGATCATCATGTTTTCTCCAAATTAATTGCTCAAAAAAGAACAACAGGAAGATTCCAGGAAGAAATTCTCTGTTGACCAAAAAATTATATTTCCACTTTAAAGTTCATCATCATCTTCTTCCTATTCATTTTTTTTTCTCTAATCTAGTTCTTTGCATTATTATTTTTAAATGATTTTGGCACTTTTACCCTTTTAATGTCTGATTTGGCATCATACTCTCCCACAGCAATAACCTAGCCAATCTCTATATGTTAATTGACTACTAGCCCCTTAGCCACATTTGTCATTCTGCTTTAATTTCCTTTTTAATTATCATAATGATATTAGGAAGCACAGATATGTTTCTGGAGTTCCATGTGGAATCACACTAAACAGGCTGGTATATGCAGAGAATTTACTTCCCAGATAATGTCTGTAAGCTTGCTGCAAAGTCCTTGCTTATTTGTGATTGCCAGTCATACATTTATTTATTGCTTGGAGCCTGGACAAAGGCCTGCTGATGTCAGTAGAAATCTTTCTCATTATCCTGTTGATGGTCTGTGGTACAATTCAGGAATTGGTGGCAGAACATAGTAAAGCCTTAGAGCTATTAAATATTACTTCATACACTTCATGCGCCCAGAGTATTTTCCTACAAAGAGCTACCATATCTCCCTGCAGAATATGATGGTCCTTCCTCAACAGACATTTGCAGATGCCCTAAAATCCTGAGGAGATTGAGTCTTTACTGTCTGGCTTCCTCCTGCACACACTGCTAAAACTCTTGTGCCATTGTTCCCACTCAGAGATCTTCTTCTTTTTGAGAGGCTGATTTTAATTTTCGTTATTCTCTTCCACCTCCTCCAGTTCACCTGATTAATTACTTTGCATTTTTGCTTGGTTAAATCTATTTCTTTTTTAATTATTACTTTCTGCTCTTGTTTCCAGTAATGCTTGGGGAATGCTTTTCTTCTCACTCAGAGGAATCCAGGCAATTAAGAATAGCATTTGTAACTTCTCTTAATGAATTTTACTAACATTCATCCAGTAGGGGAGTAATGAAAGGAAAACATATGACATATCCCCTTAACTTTCATCTAGATTGAGTAAAGAGAAGATTATGTCATAGTTGATATATAAGATTAACAATATGGAAAACTGCCAGAGTAAGATGACTGAACTAGAAAATGTTTTTGTAAAAGAAGGCTGTATTATCTTAATGAAGGAAGCTGAAATTCAGGTAAGAGGGAAAGAACAAAGTTATTGCCAAATTTGATGAAATGAAACACTTAGATCTTCTTTGTTATACTTCATTTTTTGGAAGCTAGTACATTGTTACAATGTATGAAGTTTGGTGGAGTCTTTAAAAAAAGAAAATATTTGAATTTTATTTAGTTATTTTCTGCAGATCACTGTTTTCTACAAGCACGGTTATAAATTTAGGGCTGTCTGAGAACAGAAAATAATGTGGGTCTTAGCTGCAATATGTTCCTATTACTGCAGCAGCTTTTCTGTGACCTGGGCAGCACTAAAATGTTAAAAGAGGGCCCAGAATCCATGGACACCATGAATTGTGGTTATCATAGAATGGCATGGGTTGGAAGGGACCCCAAGGGTGATGAGGTTCCAACCCCTCTGCCACAGGCAGGGTTGCCAACCGCTAGATCATGTACTGGATCAGACTGCTCAGGGTCCCATCCAACCTGGCCCTGAGCACCTTGTGTTATGTCTGGTGAATGCTTTTGGAAAGTGACTCCTCACTGCTCTCCATAGTGCTGCAGGTGATCGTGGTAGTGCTGAGGAAGATAGCAGGGCACTGAAAGGCACAGGACATAGCTTCAGGACACATAAGGGAACAGAATATCATGATTCCCTTTTGTTTTCGAAAAGCTGCAAGTGACGTTAATATTTTCTATCAATATCTCGGTGCAGATTTTCGTTCTTTTTTTTTCTTTTTATTATAATCAGAACATATCAATGCCTATATATATATATATATATTTCTATACTATTTATAAAGAAAGAATGCAGAGAATACACAGTCTGCCTGTTGTCTCTTAGGAATTTATACATTGTTAGTATGGAAATTTACATATATGAGTGAAGTGACATTAGTCTGTACAATATATGTCTGTGGGTACAGAATTTCTGCCTGACCTGGTAATGCTAATTTCTGTCATGCAAAACATTTTGCAGAGTGGGGTTTTTCATTATCTTTTTGTTTCGTGTGTATTGATTATCTTCCTACAAGCACAGACAAAGGAATAATAAAAGGGCAGAAAGGGAAAACAATCTCTGATTTTGAGAGCTGGTTAACATGTTTGTTAGATGGGGTTATGATATACATAATCAGTTTGTGGCTGTCATACTCACTTAAGATCTTACATAAAAAACTCAGTGTCAGAGATCATTCCTTCTTTGATGTAACTGAGACCTGGACAGAAATGTGGCTCATATGAATTTTATGTGTGAACATGTCCCCATGTTCACTATATGAAACAAAGGAGACAATCCACCCTTCAGGCATAGCAAGTGATGCTGTGTTCATGCTTGGTGTGATAAAAAGTGAAACAGAAAAGGTAATGACAGCACATGTCCACCGAAAGTCTACTTGAAAATTTAAGCAGGTCCTAACACTGAGACAATATGAAGTGTCAGAGATTACTTGGGTAATGAACCCCCACAAAATCTCTAACTAACTGCAGCAGTAATTATTTTGTACATGTTGAGTCAGAATTCATAACGGTTTCCAATCTAACACCTGCAGTTAAAATCACTTGTGTATGCATGTACATAATTGCATCTGTAAATCAAATAGTTGGATGTTTAAGTAAGTTCAGTGATACCTGAAAAACTGCAGGAAGAAAAACACAGTCCTTACAGAGAGCACACTGGACTGGAGGTTTGGCCCTCTATGACTGTAGCATGCCTCTCAAGAGGAAAAAGAACACTGCAATGAAAACTGATAATTTATTCCTTCAGAATGACAATGTAGCATGAAAGAAAGAGATGAAGGCACATGACACCTTTAAATTTTTTTGATAAATCTTCATCCTACCTAATAACTCTGACAAGGTTTGTAGTACTATTCTGCAAAACCACGGGGAGGTGAATCACATCAAACATGAGAGGAAAAAGAGACAGTGTTCAGTAAGCAGAAGAAAAAAAAAAAATTGTTTTTCAGGGTATTATAATCTTTGTGGGGCTTCGCATTACTTTTTTGCAATGATATTTTATCTACTGCACATGTTTTCAGCTGGTTTCCAATTTAGTAAAACTTAGATTTTCACTGTCATCATTTAGTCTTTGTTAAACAATGAGTCCAGTTGTTTACATGCCATATTCTGGAGGATACACTGAAATTTATCACAACAAAGAGTACTTACAATACCTTTTCATATCATACCAAGTTTTATTTATGAAATTCTTTCAAGGGAAGAAAAATTCTACTTTCCTGGTCCTCTAATTCTAAAATGGGCCTGGGCATTTCTGTTATAATTCATCTTGAACAATTTTCAAGACTTAAAGTGATCTTCACTAAGAAAAAAAGAGGATCAAATTTGAAAGTGAGGTTTGATGAACTCTATTTCATGATAAAATTTTCACTTTAAATGTGATTATGAGTAATTAAATTCATGAGTTTCATGGTAAATTGAAAACTTGAGTGACACATAGTTAATTTGCATGATTCATGAGAAACTCCTCTAAAATCAAAGATATTACAGTGGCATTAACTGAGTGCAGGGAGTTCAGAATCAAAATTGTAAGGCACAAATATTACGTTGAGGAATATTCCAGTTTTACCAGGCAATTCTGTCTGTATGTAAGGATATTTTCTTATAGCATACAAGGAAAGAGGTGTTTACTTAATTTTTCCCTCGTCAAAACAGATATTGAATAGGTATTGACATGTTCTTGCCCTCTTAAAATTGCACACCAAATCATTTTTCTCCAGACATTGAAAAGACCTTGCAGTCAATTTGTTCTGGGCTTTGTACTCTGATAGAGACCTGTAATTACAGGAACGTTACAGGTTTTTAATATGGTGTATGCTTTATTTTTCATACCTTTGCTCTACAGTAGCTATAATCAAACTGTGATCATTAGAAAACATATGGAACACTATGATTAATTTAGTCAGGAACAGGATGTCAGGATGGTAACATTTTTGCTGAAAGGATGAGAAGTAAGCACTGGCACTTACTCCTTCAACATGCTGAAAAGTGACAGTAGTAATTGCACAGTGTTTCATGATTCTGTGTTACTGCATTACGTAATATCAATCCTCCATCTTTCCTTGTGGAGTGTATGCTTGAATACCCAGTAGAATACTGCCAACCATATCCCATGGGACTCTGTAATTTTCTGCATTACAGAAAGTTTGTTTTAGCAATGCAAAGGTTGAGCAATTACATATTCTTAGCAATAGCGTTGCTTTTTTTCACTACACGCATTTTAGCATAAGGCAAAATAAAAAGAGTAACAATCTTAAAGTGTGTACACTGTGTCTAAATATTTGTGAAAATACTGATTCAACAAGGATGCAGTGGTAGGCTAACTTACCTATGGCACTTTGGAAGTAGGAGTTTTGATGAGATGAGGTTTTGTGCATATGCTCTTCAGTCATTACCATAGCAAGTAACCTTGAAAGCATAAACTAAATGTGCTCAAAGCACTGTTGTCTTAATGAGTCTACAGACAACCTGAAACAGTAGCACTGAAAGTCATGATCGGCCCCCTCCATTTCACTGGGCTGTTAAGTTTGAGACATAAAGATGAACATTTGAATGCCATCATTGTTAATTATATTACCAGTGATTATTTTAGCAGGAAAATCCAGCTATCTCAGAATCCCAAATGCTTTCCGTACCTTGCACATACTAAAATGTCAACAGTAATCCATGCTCCCCCTGACGACATCTACAATACTGTGAATTATTTGGCCTTGACAAAGCACAGATGAATTAGAAAATTTAAACAGACAGTGATGGAGAAAGTACCATCACATTTACTAGTCAGAGAAGCAACCCAGTTATGAAACTATGATTACTTTACTTGTCCCTATAGCTAATTTACTAAAAAAAAAAAAAAATAAAAAAATTTCAGTGCCCTTACCACTATTCTTTGGAATTCAGTATGAATAGCAAAGAGAAGTCTGTGTCCTAACTTGACACAAAATTCTTCCCTGCACCTAACAAGAAAGTTGTAATTTTTAAGTCATAGTTGATAACAATATGCTTGTTTTAATCAGGAATCTTAGTTGCCCTTTCAGCTTCCCACCCTACACATGCGATTACCTGGCTTTCCACATCAAAACCTCAATGTAGAGGAAAAGAATTGCCTCACAATCATCAACACAGATTGATAGGTATGAAATCCAAGTGTGTGCATTTAAAAAGACAAGGAAATGCTGGATCATCTTGGCTGACATGCATTTTGCAGATCTTTAAATTTCATCCTATTACTTTTTATTCACTGAAGCTGAGGTATGTTGCTCGTGAAGCAGAAACAAATGATTCTGACAGACAGATGGTACTTGAGTTAAATTGGAGGGCCAAAGTCAGTATCACCTCGATTAGGCACTCCGTTCACTGAGAAGTGATGCCTGCCAGGGGCAGAGTGGCTGAAGCACTGCCTGAAGCACTGCAGTGCTTAACTTGGCATGTTAAAGCAGGTTGAAATCACAGTGAAACCACTGGAGCAAAGCAGAATCTCTGGTAAGATTCTGCTTGTTTTAACTGCTTCTACATGTAACATATAATGCTGCTGAATAACAGTAAAGCCTGACAGTTTTGCTGTTGATACTAAACCTGATTGAACAGTAAAAAGAGACCCTTGAGCAGCGAAACTAGGGAAACATTTGGCCATTGTGCATGGAGAAAGATGCGGGCTCTGCTTAAAGATCTCCACCTCACTGAACTATCCATAATGCTTCCCTTCCTTATGGGTTCCCTGCCTTTAAGGCAGCATATGGTTCAGCTGGAAAGAAATGCTTGCTTTTAGGATCTCTCTCAGATGCTGCCAGATCAGGTTTCATCAGGTTCACCTGAAGATTCTGACTGAAAGGTCAGGGATTGTGAATACTGGTTTTTGGTGACTTCTCTTTCTGTGATGGAGCTGATCCAAGAAAATCCCAGTAGAGAGAATATCTTCTTCTCTCAAGAGAAAAGCTACCAAAGTAATAGTGCTGCTCTAATGAGAGAAGACCAACACCATCCTGCAAAATGTGTGAGTCTTCTAGACTAGTGTGAATATTACCAAAGTCTGGTCATATGCCTTGCTGGTTTATGTAATTGTTCAGTAGCCTAAGCAATTCATTTAAGAAGTTTTGAGTTCCAGTTAACTATATGGAAAGAAGATTTTATTGCCAGAAACATTTTCTGTAAGATGATCTTGTAGATATGTTGATCACAGTGCTTGTTCCAAAAGCAATCACAGTGATACTCAGTTATGTGCAACTGTGTAATGCTGCAAACTGAATTTATTGGTACTTCTGTAATGACCATATCTACCAGTATAAGTTACACTCTGACAAGCCCACCCAGTTAATAAAGGTTTTTATATGCATATATAAAAGCTTTTCAAAGTTTCTGTTCTACCTATAGCTGAATTTGACACTGTGAGCCATTTCCAAGGATGTGCAGTATTTCTGATTCGATACAGTGTCTAAGACTAACTAAATACAAAGTTTTGTGATATCTACAAAAATGTATATGTCAGGAGAATATTCATTATGGAATTTATCTGCCTTATTCCCTTCACTGGCTTTACACTACATTTTTTTCCCCATCAGTTTCTGACAGATTACTTTTATGTATGTTCACAATATAAAGTATCATTCTAATCTTTCAGAACCAACAGAGTGTTTTAAGTGCGACTGCTGGTTTGTATTACAAGATCTGTCTTTTGTTAGGAGGGCCTTGCAATCTGCCTGGGCCTCCTCCTTTTTCTGAAAGGCTGATGTGCCTTGGACTGACTGAAAGGCTGGAATAAAGGGTCAGGGTTTGCCTCTGCAGTTCAGAACATGCCAGTCCAGTGACCTCTCCTACCCAAGATGACTAAACTGGTGTGTCAGCAGCTTGAACACTTATCAGGCCTCTAAAGGTTGCAGTGCAAGTTTTTTTAACCCCTGCTCCTTAAGCTTTCCCCACTGGCATGAAGTAATACTTTATGATGCCATGGAGATGCTGAATGGACACCCAGTTCAGTGGTTAAAACATGTACGTGCCAGTGGAATGCAGAGCAACAGCTTCTATGCTTTGCTTTCCCCAAGAGTTAGTTTGTGTCTCAATTATGTATCCATGGTTCAGTAAAAAAAGGGCTTAGTTCAGAAGACCAGAAGTGTGACATCCTCTCAGGTAGATGTGAATTCAAGGATGAACAAACAAGTGTGGGATTTGAATTGTGATTTCCTGCACACAAGGGGAGGATAAATTATTGTCCTGTGCTATTACCCACAGCTTAACATAGACAACTGTTAAGCGTTAATAATGGAAACTTGAGCTGTGCTTATGCTGTTATTCAGAGCTATGCTCAAACACATTTTTCTATAATGAGAAGCAACCTCTATACTAGTGAAGAAGTCAAAGATGATGTCTGCCCACCAGTTCCTCTCTTCTCACTTGCCTTTTACCTGAAGCCTGGCTTTTGGCCTGAACCGGAGAAGGATCCAACATTCATGCGGCACAGGCTGTGGTGGGATAGCTACATAAGTTTACATTTGAACACCCAGGCAATACTGCAAATAAATAAATAAATAAATGAAATGCTGGATACCTCACCCAGATGGGCAGCAGCTGCCTGGACAGAAGGACCTGTAGAAGCACTGTCTCACTTGTGAATAGAGCTAGACATGCCTGTGTAATATAAATAATGTTTTGTTTTTAAATGCAGTCATGTGAGAGAGACTGTTGTATATTTTGGGAAGATGATACGAGTGCTATGCCTTTCAGTCTTTATGTGATATTGTTATGTTTAAATATTTATTGTCTGTGAAAGACAGATGAGATAGACAGCATCTGGAATAGACTGAAAAAATCTTGCCAGGGCAATAGCATTTTACAGAACTGAAATTATCTGACAATGACCTTCATTTCAGTGTCCTCTGTAAATGATTTGTTGATGTCAAAACACATGTAGTTCTTTCTACGTCCTGGATCATGTTTCATATTTCTGTCAGATGCGTGCCATGTTGCCTAGGTTGCAGTGCATCCCTGTGTTGGAAAGAATTCAGCTGTTATTCGGAAACTGGAAGATGTTATTTGGAAGTTACAGAAGGACTATCTCCTACTTCTCTGTGAACTTAGATGACTAATAAAAGTTGGTGCAGAAGCAAAAGATAAAGTGTTTAGAACAAAAGAAGGCGACAGTCTAAAAGCCTTTCTCTGCTACATGAAACATAAACTTGCTACGGGAGTGATATTTCTGAACATCAATTATCACTAGAGACACTGTTCTAATATTATTATTCCCTTACAGACCCAATAAATCTCATCCAAAAATGTCTGTAAGGGTGATATTTAGGCCTTTTCTGCACAAAGCTGAATTAACTGGATCGTTTTCAGGAGGTAACTCTGCAGCAAGGATCTTCAGGTAGTCCTCATGCTACCAGGCCACAGTAGCTACTTCACTTTCTTTACTTACCTGCACACAAAACCTGTTCAAAACTTGTTTTACGTGATCCCTTTAACTGAGAGCAACTCTTACACTCCTCCACCAAAGAGTATCTGTTTGTTGGTTATGAGAAGCAGCATTTATGTTATCTTTTATTAATTCTGAGATTCAATCAAGAATGTGATTCCCTGAGGTTTATACTATACTCAACAGAGAGATGTTTTTGAATGGAAGAGGGTTAATTTTGGAAACTTAGTCTGATAATCACTCCAAAAATCTCATTTTACTACATTGTTATACAAAGAGCTAAGAGAAAGTTTCTTTGTAAGTTCATGGTTACTTTGTGCCAGCCTTCATGAACAGAGGTCAGGGCTGTGAATGGGAGATGGAACAGCTGTGGGATATGTTTCCTCAGGTTGTTAATTGGAACAGTACTCTCCATGGTCTACTATGCCTAGTTGAACCTACTGATGCATGTGATCCTAAATATCTACAGAAGTTAGCAGGCACACCCTGGGGACTAAAAGTCATTTTCTCGTGATCTAGCCGTATTTGTCCCTTGCATGCCACTGGTTATCAGCATACACAGGAACTGAACAGGTGACGTAGTTTATACTCATTCTTTATGCACTTTTAAAGGGTGATACATTTCTAAAGGGTATACAAAAAGTGGAAGTGGAGGTATGTAATCTGAAGAAGATTTAGGGGAAGAAATTTAGGGTCACTGCCTAAGCATGTGGAGATGGTATTAGGAAAAGCCCAGCTGGATTTGAATCTGGTGAGTGATGTCAGAGGCAAAAATAAAGGTTTTTTAAGTACATATGTTATAAGAGGAAGTTTAGGGAAAATGTGGACTCAATACTGAATGCAGAGGGGCCTGGTGACACAGCACATGGGAAACAATGAGATACTGAGTCTTTCTTAATAATACTGGCTTTAGAAGTCAAAAGACCTGAAGATGAGGGGAAAGATCTGAAGCATGATAGGCTTACCTTTGGTGAAAGATAATCAGGTTAGAGAATGCTTAAGCAAACTGGACTTACATCAGTCCCTGAGTGCTGAGGGAGCTGCCTGATGTCATTGCAAGGCTTCTCTTTGTTGTCTTTGAATGCTCATGGTGACTTTGAGAGGCTTTTGAGAGCTGGAGGAAAGCAGTCCTTTTGACTCCTATCTTCAAAAATTGCAGAAAGGATGATCTGGGGAACTACATGCTGGTCAGCTTCACCTCGATCTCTGGGAAGATTATAGAGCAGCTAATCCAAGAAGTTATTTCCAGGCACATGAAACGCAAGTTAGCATTGCACCATCAAGGGGAAGTCAGGCTTGACAAGCCTGATAACATTATACAATGAAATGGCTGGCTTAAAAGGTGAGGGTAAAGCACTGACTACCTTGACTTTAGAAAGGTTTTCTGCACTGGTCCTTTACAGATAAAGTAGTGAAATATGCATTAGATAAGCAGACAGTGATCTGGACTCAAAACTAAGTGAACTGTACTGTTGGACCCAAGTGTATCATCAAGTCATCAACAGAGGGTAGAGTCAGTGCAAGGTGAGATAAAGACATAAATCATGCAATTAGCAAATTCTTCTCCTTTTTTTTCTTTTCTTTTTTTAGTTTCTCCTCTTCACAATTTTTTCATGTGGACCACAGCCTACATGAATCCTGATTGTTGGTGTCATGAATTTTGTGACTTATTGTAATGTATAAGGACCAATTTTTAAATTATTCTGTGAAGTCCCTAATGACTCACATCTTAAACCCATGAAGACTCACAGAATAAATCACAGTCCACAGCCTAAAAGTTATCTACATCCTTTTACAGGTTCAGACCATACTTTCAATAAACACCTGGCCACTGTTGCGATCATGATACCCAGATAATTTCAAGTCTGCCATCTGTGACACACCACAGAGCCCAAAGATCCTGTTACAACTTTTAGTTAAAAATGTGCATTTACAAAGTGTAGAATATGAGCATACATAAATTGAATTTGGGCTGAAAATTTCCTTTCATTTTTATGTACAAGTGATGATGTTAAAAGCAGGATTATGCCAAATAGAGAAATCATTATATGGAAAATTATCGTGCTTAATAGCATACCAAATTAATCATAGCAAATTAGTTATTTTAATATAAAAAGACATAGGGAAGATTATGGATTACCAACAAACATGCAGATGCTGCATTTTTTTATTATTTTTTTAAATCACGTGTGTATTTGTGAAGAGTTAGGGTCCTTTTATATATTTTCATGATAATGCAGACTTTTCAATGATTTTCTTTTTTTTTTTTTTAATTAAGCCAAATCAAGTCTGAGATTCCATATCTTCAGTGGATCAGAGAAGTGAGACACGGCTGTGGAACAGGTGAGCAAGTCTCATTGATGTCAGCAAATTACTAAGGACAAAATTAATCAGAGATAGACTAGAAGATCATCCACAGGGTGTTTTCTCTCGGGGGTGGCTGACAAAGCAGTCAGAAAATGTAAAGATGAACTCTTTAAAAAAGACTTTAAAAAGAACTTTAAGGTGCTAAAAGACTTTAAAAAGAACAGTTTAAAGAAGGACCTAAGTTTCAGGACACTGCAGTAGGAGATCTGTAGCCAAGGGAAGTGAGAGATGGAGATAGGTCTTGGATATGTTGGGAGGAAGAGGTGACTAAGGCCACCAGAGCAGGTGTTTATGAATGTTATGGTTTTCTCTTCCACCCCAGAGTACTCATGTCGTTATGTCCTTAATAAGCAAATGCAAACAGAACTGTTCTGAAAATGTCTTGTCTTTGTCACTGAAAACATGCTCTATAAACACATGCTATTTTCAGTAGTCTGACAGCAAGACTCCAGAAAAGGTCTCATGACTTTTTGGAATGATCTGAAACAAATATAGTGAGAAATGAAGGTGTGGAAGCAAGTGATAATCTTGGAGCTGCAGAGTGCACAGCTGTGAAAAGTAGTGTTACTAGTATTGTCAGCAGCCTGGTATTACGTAGTCCCCCTCTCATGGGCATACACAGATGTTGAAGACACTGAACGGTCTGTGGATTTGTGTTGACACTGTGACCTGTAGAATGAAAGATATCTGGTTTTATGTTATCTAGAATATATTTTTTTTTTTCTAAAAGAGTGATACTGTGCATAATAAGAATTTAAATTACATAGTACTTGGAAAACTGGCTGGTAAAACTGTCTGTGTGAGCGATATGAAGGATACTGCTTGCTCCCACTGAATGCTTATTGTACAGCTGGTTGCTGATTGTATGTGACAGGTGACAAAAACAGGTCTGCCAGCCAAATTTAATTCAGTTGTATGCTATAATTACAGTATTTGTTGCATGCTGATATTTAAAAATTGTAATTTTTTTTCACGTAAGTACAAGATTGCATTTCTTGGCATTGTAATGGAAAGAGCTGGGGCAGAAGCCAGCAGCAACTTTCACAACCAGCATACGGGAGTTTAAAATTATGTAAAAGATAGCTCCGGTGGCTTCAGGGAGTATAGCTGAGATCATGCAGAATTGTAAATTATATACTCTACACAAACAGCTTGGGGACACACAATAATTAATAACTACTGTATTTAAGTAGTTGAGAATTCAGTTTCATTTATTATTAATTACAGCTTTGTTTAGCAAATGTTCTCCACGGTAATTGCCTGTTTATCTTGTCTGTATGTGATGTTAGCAGATAGCTTGGATGAACAAACTGATTAGGAGTCTTAATTGTATTGCAACAGTTGTCCCTAATCTAGCAGCTAACAGTAAAGATATGAAGCAGATAAGAAAAGGTAAGTTGCACATTTCCAGCCCTGGCACATACCACTGATTTGTCTGCTAGAGTATTAAGGTTAGGTTTTGTGAGTGAGTAACAGTAAGTGGGAGGTTAGCAATAGCTTAGTTCTTCCCCCAAACCCTATAAACTACCCAGTGATCAGTGGGAAGTCAGTGTGAATATGTAGGAGGTGCAACAGTGGATTTTTGTAATGCATTCCTAACAGTAGCTTGTAATCACATCTATAAACCCAGAAGGAATTATCTCAAAGAGGACAAATGAAAGAAAGCACATTGGTAAGCAATTATTTTCTGGTGTGCCATCTCTGCAAATGACTACATCTGTACTCACAGATAAATAGGCTTCCTTCCATAGCGGCAATAATAAGAATTGGCTGGATGAGCAAACAGAGGGGATATATTAAAACTGTTTTATAGCAAATCTGGAAAAAATAAGAATTTTTATAATCAGCTATCAAACATCCACTGCTTGTTGCAGGCTTAAAACATTGATAAAGGACTGTAGAGGATATGGATAGAGATTAGTCAGCTGTGGATGAAGTCTGCTTTTTCCCACTGAAAGCATTCTGGAAAATCATTTGCCCACTGCCCAGTCTATTGCTCCTTTGGGGCATTTCTTTTTTCTTCTGAGTGGAGATGTCTCAGGAAAAAAAAACAAAAAACACTAATGTTTGCATGAGAAATGTTAATATAAGTTGTACCTAACCAGTTAATAATCTGTAATTGCTTCAAAACATATAGCATAGGTATACCAGAAACTGCAGCTCCTTCTGTGTGAAAAAGCCAAAATGTTGCTAAATGTGAAGGACATAGCTTTCCCTTAGGATTTTAATAACATGATTTCATGGTGATTGACCTGAGAAATTAGATTTGAGTAAATACAGCAAACGGACAGCAATCTGAATCATTAAACATTACTGTGGACTTTCTATATGTTTCTGCATTTATTGTTCAAAATTGTTGTCCAGTCACTTTCGTTAACATGCTTTAGGATGTTTTTGTTTTTATTGTTGTCATTTTTATTTCCTTTACAATGTAAATAATGATATTCCACTTATGGGCATTCTTTAATTGTCAGTGTCAACTGTTTTTTGCAATTCTCATTTGGCAAAGGGATTAGACATATGCCCAAATTTGAGCATATGTTGAATCTAGTTAACTTTGAGGGCACTGCACAGATTTAGCGTGAACTTAAAACGCATAAATAAATGCTCTAATTGAATCAGGGTTCTAAAAACTGAATCTGAATAGGGGCACTGAACTGACACTTTGACCACCACATTTGGGCATCATAGAGGAACTCAACAAACTCTCAGCAGCTACCTAAACATGCGAGCAGTCCTTATTCTGGTAGCTGTGCCAAGGTCATGATGTCACCATCATGAGGTAATTTTTAAAGCTTTCTGGGAATCTTTAACTGTGTGACCCATCAGTTTTAGGACCAAGGTGGCCCTCTGAAAGTCTGGCTGTGTGGCACAGGGCATAATAATATAATTTGGCACTGATGAAGGTGATAGAACTGCATTGTAGCTGTGGCCCTTGATGTTTGAGTTCTGATTTAACACACATCCCACAAAAACTTAGAGACTAATGCCCCAAGAGTGAAAACCCAGACACCTGGGCAGGAGGTGTATTTCCTTTTGAAGCTACTCTATTTTACAGAAAGGAATAGAAAAGGGAAAGAAAGTCTTGAATCTTTTGCCAGGGTGCTAGGGCATCAATGTTGGAGGTAGGAGCAAAATGTTGGACCTGTCTGTAAATGAATTTCACTGGGAGAAATCAAGCAAGACACATTTGGATCCACCAAAAGGAAATCGTTTTTGGAGGCAGGAGGCCAAGATCCAGGTCCTGCTATTTGGCTAGCCAGGGCATGGCACTGGTGCACATGCATGGCACTGAGCTCCCTGGAAAGCCCAGGTTCAAATCTCAGGTCTGCACATTCAGCTGGGGTGGGGTATGTTCACTTTACAGCATCAGTTGTCTCCTTCATGTAGTCTAGGCAACATGAAAAGCGGTGGCATCCTGTTTTGTGAGAGACGTTGCTGGCCTTGAATGGGGACCTCTTATGTTTGTAAAATTATGATGGAGTAAGAATCTTTCCACGGACTTTGTTCTGAGGTTTACTATTCAGCTTTAAACTTTTTCCATAATGAGCTGAATCCCAAAGCTAAATTAAAATCACTGTAATTGACTAAATTTGAATTTGGATTTTGAGTCTATTATCCAAAAAAGACTTGGATCTGAGATTTCTGGTTTGGCTCATTGCAGAAAGAAGATGTCTGGGCCTGCAGTTACAGTTCTGGCTGCCCAGAGGTGAGTCTAAGCACTTCTACAGCAGAAACTAAGATAAAACCATTGTTACTGGCTGTTAAAGGCTTGAAGCTTTCTCTGATCTGCACATAGCACTGTTATTGGTTGCAGCCAACTCGGACCTGAAGAACTGAAAACTGTCAATGGAAATCAAAATACAGACTGCTGTAATACATTTGAAAGACAAGAATTTGCCTTTGCCTTTTCTCTCTAATCTTTCAATCTCTTTTGGTGAGCTTTCTACAGAGCAGTCATCAGAGCACTGAAATTTGTTTCATCTGAAGTGCATCACTACAATTTGACCACTGCTGCTTTGCAGCTCTAGCAGACATAGCTTGACTGCTACAGCTGTTCTCATGTATCTCTGATTTTACAGGCTGGATGGCCATAATTTTAGAAGAGCTTGAAGTCACAAAATGGCCTTTAATATCTCTAAGACTGCAAAGACAAAATTTGATTTTCAATCACAGTTGGAATAGTGGCAGAAAACAAAGAACGAAGCTGCAGCTGGGCTTATGGAAATACCTGAGGGCAGTGAATCAGTGTAATTCATCTTGATGGTTAGCCAAAAATGCATGTATATTCTTGCTGAATGTCCATAATATTTGAATTTAGAAACTCTACCCATCAATTACTTTGTGTAGACCCTACTATATTTTTAATATAGTTATATTTAGTTATAGTTATAGTTTTTATTGGTCAGACTTTTGATCATACCTCTTCTACATTCTCTCCTCCACCATTGGGAACTGCTATTAAGTTTTGCAGAATCTGGAGGAAATTTGTTTTTGTGTAGCAGGGGCAAACCCACGGACCTTTTTCTATGTGTAGTGTATGCCACTACACTAGGCACCTAGGTCAGTTGTCACCTAGGTTAGCTTAATTTTTTTCCTTTCAACTTCAAGGTAGAAAAAGGTTGCTGTTCTGCTTCAGCACAAATTCTGGTGCTTTTTGAGTTGTTTGAGCAGAGACTCATGAAAGAATTCTCATTTACTATTAAAATGCTGCACAGAGTGTGAGTATGAACTGCTGTCACCAAAATCCTTAACACTTAATGAAACCATCTGCCACCTTTTAGATTTTAAATGGGTGTCAGTTTGACGGAAGAGCTGCCAGCACCTTCCAAAAATGACATGGAACAAGGTGCTGTAGGAAAGAGGACATGGTTGCTGTGTTCATATGTTGAAGGGAAAGGTGAAACATCAAGGCACTCAGCCTTGATCACAGTGGAGAAAGCCTGCAAGTCATATCACCTCCTCTATATGACTACTGTCCTCCTCCTGACTCTTGCCAAACAGGAGTTGAGTCACCTGGTGAGATTACGGGTACCTGAGTGCTGTCAGCACTGGAGAACCAGTTTCTACTTGATCCTGAACTTTTACTTTTTGAATTTCATTTTTTGGGGGGCAAATTCATTGTACTTTTAGGCAGTGCCTCTTACAGAATGTCTGGCTAGAAAATGGCTATCAAAAAGTAGTTTCCTCGAGACTCCCCACTGCAGAGGGTGATGCACTGCTTATAAAAACGTTTGTAATGGCTCAAAATTGGGGCATTTACTATGACAAATATGAAAACTATTTCTTGAGCCTTGTCATCAAGATGTCTACGTTAAATGTCTTTGTCTATGTTTAAAGTTAAAGCTCTGAAATATAAGCTTTTTTGGGGATAATCCAGCCAATGAAAATGCCATCACTCCTCTAATGATCTGAATACTGGCAAACAATAGAAACACTAATACATGAAATCTCACATGATTGCTGAAATTCGTAGGAGCAATAGTAATGATTGTGTGGTGCGCCAGTCTCCATCTACTAGCTCTTTATGGAGCCTCTGAAGAACAGCCATCAGTTAAGAAGCTCATTTATTTCACTCTGTCTGTAGAGGTCAGTGCTCATAGGTTCAAATCCTTCTTATGTTCTGAGCATGATTTGCTATACTGCCTTTTGGGGGAAAATTGTCTGTTGATATTGGCCAGGTATAAGGCACCTTGGCAAATGATACTGGGAATAAACTCTGCTAAGAGGGAACTGGGAGTATTTAAGGTTTTCACTCAGCCATTTCAAGACTGTGTTTACACTGGAAATGTTGTTGTTCCTGTCTGATCATTTACCGTGCTTCAGGGTTTGGTTTTTTTTTTCATTGTATTGATAGCCACATCATCAATGTACAAATTGTAATCTGCAGGATGAAGATGTAGATTCAGTCTGGGAAGAGAACTTGATGGCTTCAGTCAAAAGAAAACTAAAGCAACCAAAAGAAACCAACAAGCAATAACAACAACAAAAAAACAATCAAAAGCAGAAAATTTGAGAAGAGCATTGATTGCAGATCTGACTGAAAATTTTGAGAGAACTATATTCTGTAGGTCTTCTCCTATTGATCCCAAACATTAAAACTTTCTCCAGTACAGGAACATGTTGACCATGTCACTCTGATATTCCCAAAAATGTGGCACAGCCATGTGGTGTACTCTGGAGTCCTTCTCACTTCTAAAATAATAAGGGGTATTCCAGGGTTAGGACCTATTTTCCTACCCAAATAGGTCTTCTACTGATGAGTAGTGAATCTTACATCCCACTGACATCTGCAGATCTGGAATAAGCAAGTCTCAAGGAGTTTGCATACAGTGCATCTTTAATATGGCGAGAACCTAAAACCCAAGAGGCAGGATACAATGTTACCACTGGTTCTTTTCTTTTTTTTTTTTTTTTTTTTTTCTATTTAAAATATAATCCAGAAGCAGTAAAATATTTTTCTTTTTTCGTCTTGGTATTTGGGATGATAGTCCCATGGACCACATTTTTTATTAGCATTTAGGCTATTGAATGTCACTGATTTATCTGGGAATTATCTTTCTATAACCCTTTCAGAAAGTAGATTTTTGATTCAAAAACAATATAGATTATGAGTGTGCTGCACTGTGTATCCAAGAACATTTGCCCCCATAGCACTTCAGAGTGGAAGTGCCAGGCAACTGGAGCAATGCATTCTTGCCTTTGGAAATAATAAGGACTTAAAGACCAAAAAGTATTTTCCAGTTCACAAATGAAAGCATTTTTTTCTACATAGCTTTTCATCTACTTGTGACGGATGGCCTAGTTACAGGAACCAATTAATACATTTTTAGACTTGATTAAATAGGTTTCCTGTTCAGGGAGATTCAAGTGCACGCTTGGTATTATATGTTCTTGTAGTAAGAAAGGTGTTTTCAGGAATGAAAGCCAACAGATGTTAGGCATTCCCCAGACAAGAAGTAAAAATATTAACTGCATACTGAAATTTGTTTTTAAAAATCTATCATTCTGTAAGTAAAGGTTGCTACTTGTAGCTACAATTTATATTTTTCTTCTTTGTGCCATCTTTCATGATGAGGGTTAATTAACCATTCCAATTTCCTTATGAAGTTCCTTTTTTGTATCTTACAATGCTTTCATGAATGCCATAATTCTGAAATCATTTACATAAAGGAACCAAGTCAAAGCATTCAAATCCAATGGTACTCACAGAGACAAAAACATCCACTGACAATAAAGTGAAACCCAGACCCTCTTCTATGGATGATTTGTTCAGATACATAGCTATGACATAATCAAAAGGCAGGGGAAAAAATAAAAGAGAGAAATGAAAAATGGTGGTGACAGAGGGTGATTGCAAGACCTTGAGATGTAGTAGAAAAACATAGCCATGACCTTTGCTCCCTGTAAAATGTAAATAGAGCATGAAAGACACGAAGATTCACCTTTGATGTATATTTTAATTACTTGCTCAGTTTTAATAAAGCATGATAATTAAAATAATCAGGGAAAAATATGTGACACTGTGTGGGTAGATGATATGTTGTTGAGCTATTTAGTGCTCACTGACAGAAACTATTAATAGTTGTATGCATGTAATTTAACCTGAAATTAGAGGATGCTCTTGGCATGAGTAAGAGGTACAAATTCACTTCAGTTTTAATTGCGTTCTTTTTGTCTGCTGGGTTATCTCTGACTTTATTGTGGACCATTAGTAAATTTTGGCCTGGAAAGGCTACAGAAATAAAAACAAAATGCCTGAAGAAAACATCAAGATCACTATTGAACATTTTAAAATGTGGCTTCTAAAAAGCTGAAAACAATTACCTCTATTTTTTTCAGATCATAATTGTTTATGAGTTTTTCCTGAGAGGAATACTTTGTCTTATGTGGTTTTTTTATGCTTTTTTTTTTTTCCTGGGATGCATAAAAAATGAGAAAGGGCAACAATCTGGATCATGACACAGTAATTCTCATTTATGAGCTGTTTATATCCTTCACCAAACTTTCCATGAGATGATGGACAGTTTGAATGCTGTAGGTCTTCTGCTGCTGCTCCAACACAAGAAGAAGGACAAGTTGGATGTCATTATAGTTTAGGCATTTTGAAGCATAACCTAAAGGAATAGCAAGCTACCTGTGGATGCAGAAACTTCTGTCTGACAGGGTTCATTTTGATTTACACACGAAAAAAAAAAAATATCTGAAAAACAACATTTCAATTTTAGGTTACAAACTGAGGCCTTCAAATACTCTTTTTGTCTTAATTTGACTGTTAAAATTGTTTTTTAAGAATGGAAAATAAAATAGAATGTACCAAATACTTCCATTTCAGCTAGTCTGAGTTTTCTAGTGGGGAAGATGTGCTTGGGAGACTGCTGGATGTCAGGTGATGGCTTTGAAGTGATTCAACATTTCTTTGAATTATATACAATAAACACTGCGAAAATCCATGGATCCATATGGTATAGGACAGATCATCAAATATCATCAGTAAAATGAATGTAACAAGTGTCTTCTACTTCTGGGACAGCCATCTGGAAAATAAAATGGCAAGAGCAATGAATGAAAGCTATATAGATGAGGTGGGCAACTTGGTTTTGTGAAAGACTGAAACTGGATATAGGATGCAGGAGAAGGATCAGCACAGCAGGAAACACAGTGTGAGCCCGCATCTAACAGGGTTAAGAGGCATTTGCTTTAACACACGGTATAATTCTGGAACCTGTGCTTCCAGGAAGCAGGCTGAGAAAGCATTTGGGAAGAAGCATGAAGATGCAGGAGTTTAAGGAGCTCAGTATGCTTAGACTATCCTAGCTTAGGCTAGGCTGATGGTTTGGTTACAGGTATCTAAAGAGTATGTGGAGACGGAAATGAAGTAACATGACATGCAGCCCAGGAAATAAAGACATAATAGCATTAGATGGAGAGGACTAGAAGTCAGAAGAATTCAGACTAGAATTGCCCCAAATGAGATTGAAATGAATTCAGTAAGTGGTTCCATGTGATATTTCAATGCCTCAGACACTTGCTTCTTCCAAGCCTGATGCCCTAGTCTGAGAGGGCAAATCCCCTTCAGCTGACTTTTTCCTCATCTGGTAATTATTTGCTGCCACTGTACACAGTTTGTTCATAATTGTATTTTGACCTTTTATTTTAAACACAAACAAGAACAAAGATGGGATTTCTTTATACATGAATGGAAGTCATCAAAATGTGTTCTTTACAGTCCATGATTCATTTGAACACAGGGGTATTACAACTCAATTTAAAATATTTACCTGTAAGTTACTTTTTTGGACGAAGTAATTGTAAGGAAACTACACCAGTTGTCCATTCTGATGTCCTTATTTCTGGTTCCTCATGCTAATTAGAATTACTTGTAGATATTAAGCATCCTTGAAGAGTTCTGGTGTTGCTGCCCTGTCTGTATAGGGAGATGACCTAGCTTTTGGAAGCCCATCGACTCTTTCTTTAAATTCCAGTCATGGAGGCAAGCCTAATCGTTAAAATTTTCAGGTAGTGTATGACTGAGACTAGGGCACAGTGCTAGAGAAGTATACTGTGTGGAGTAACAGATAGCTGCCAGACTAAATTATCTTTCATGAAGTTTACCCAGGAAGGTTAGGGGAGTGATAAAAATGGAGTCAACAAGACAGAAGAGAGGCACAAAGTCATTCACAGAGCAAAATTTAGAGCATGCACTGACTTCTCAAAATCACAAGGGAATTGTGATGGAAAATTGATATCCTCTGGGAAGGATTGTTTGTAACTTGGCATGAGCTTTCAGCAGTCTGTTCTCATAACACTCAGCACTGAAAACCCTCTATTAAAACTCTTGTAGGGCAAGTTTTGTGCCATCAGAGATTTATCCCCATTCTTACTATGTATACTTTAAACAAGAATATTGTAGATAAAGAAATGCATTCTCATCAGATAAAGTATCTAGGCTTAAAAAACTTACAAATCCACCGAAAATAAGAAGATAAGACATTTTTAAAGAATGAGTTCATTACAATCTAAAAATTCTGGTGGAATTAAAATTCAATCTTTATCATTCATTTTAATTTTATGTTATTCTACTCTTCTCTGGTTCAAATTTAGATAGCAGCAGACAAATTAGAAGACTGCATCTCACAATAACCAAATAAAATGAAGGAAATGTATCAAACATTACATTTCAGTCCATCTCTGCAGTTTTCCTTTTTAATTTACTTTTTCATATTATTTAACTGTTATTATATATCCTCTATTTCCTGTCACTGATATTGAAATCTAGCCAAAAAGGCCTCCAAAAAGTATTTTTTAATATATCACGTTTTTGCAACTTCAAGATAAAAACTTCCACAAAAACTCTTAGAAATACATTGCACTCTGATATTTTTCCCTGCATCATTTTTTTTGTACTGAATATCATTGTGCCATTTTTACTCCTTTCACTTAGTAGCTTTGTGCAGTCCCACAGAAACCTTATTACAAAAATAGATGAAATAATCTTTTAATATCATCTACAGATCTTTATTACTGTGAATTTCTTTTGTATTACTTGGTGGAAGGACCATAGGAATCTGTTCCCAAAATTATACTTTGTGATACCACTGCACAACACCAGTTGTAAAGATTTCATGCTATTACTTTTTAAAGGCATCCTTCTTCTTGTGAAACAAGAACTGTAGAAAGAAAGAAATGGACTTGGGAAGATTCCCTTTATGAAAATTTCAGTGTGAAACTCCAGACTCGTTTCAGCCAAACCAGCTGTTATGCTTAGATATTGTGGAAGAAAATAAATATATTTCATGAGGTTTTACTCTGCTTCAAATCAAGTTTGTGGGACTAGACAGCTAAGAGGACTAGAAAAGACACATGGAAACTTTCACTCCTACCTTGTTAGCTGAAATGGGTCCAACAGTGACAGCTGCAAAATTCTTATCTTTGTATTTTGCTTGTCTCTGTGGACTTAATCGGAGGTCCCAGGAAAAATCTGTATTTGTGACAGGTATCATTGTAAAAAAATAAATTAAAAAATGTCAGATTTGGCATCTGTTAACTTGCTAACTAAGCACACCCATAAATTTGGGGAAATTTTATTTTGCTCACCAGAGAATCCAGTTACTTCCCATTTGATGTCTGGCTGCAAGATGGCTAAATCGGTTAGGGACAAGGGTGTGAGAAGCAGCATCCCCCTTATCTGTGAGAGCAACACTGCTAGTGAAGTGGTGCTGTCAACGAAGTCAGTACATGCCAACATCTACTTAAACCTTATAGCAGCTTCTGAGGAGTGCCTGAGATGCCTGTGAAATGGTGCTCATCTCTGTACTGTTGGTAATTCCAGGACCTGGGGCATTTTAGGTGGTGCCAAAAGGGGCCTGGGTGCTCTAAGCCAGATGGAGATGATATTCTAATCTGCTGACAAAGATGCACACCACAGCCCATGCTTAAATGCAGAAATTGGTGGGTAACTGAAGGAGCTCTAAAGGAAGTACAAGGAGGAATTAGAGTGGCAAGAATGAGCCTAGGACGTTTTGTAAGTTTTCTTTTTTAAGGGAAAAAAAATAGCCTATTTTAAAACTGTACCCCTTGTAGAGATGTTATGCATTGCTGGGCTGACGGTGCTGCTGTAACCAGAGCAGCTGCTCCCTGTGAGTTTAGGGAACCTAAGCAGATCTTTTAATATGCTTTATTTATTTAGGAACATTGAAAAGAATGTGAATGTTATGACTTCCTGCTTACAGAGGAATGAGCATGGATATGAAAATAAAATACTTTTTGGGGATGCGTAAAGAAAAAGAAAAAAGGAAAAGAAAGGTAGAAATGGTATATACACTGAGTACTTTCCTTTATTTTTCCCTGTCAGGAATGAAAACTAGCAAGCTTACAAACATACAACAAAAGATAACATACAGCGAGTGAGCACTGAGGTTATATTCATTAAAATTGTAGTAATCGACTTCTTAACATAGAAACAGCCATGTATGCGTGCTGTATGTACCTATCACAGAAAATCCTAGTCCACAGCAATGATTCCCATATACTACATAAAGCAGACAGTAAGAGAGATAAGGATACAATTTTCCCAAGCTGTTGGTTTCGGGAGACCACATGCTCTTTTAAAATACAGAGAAGTAAAAAAAAAAAAAAAAAAAAAAAAAA
>NW_024962252.1:70984072-71014731 GCF_019238085.1 Lagopus leucura | reverse complement strand
CAATTAAAAAAAAAAAAAAAAAAAAAAAAAAGCTAACAAAAAACTCATGAACTATTGCAAAAAACTATTTCTGAACTTGCTTGTCTGGTTCTGTTAATTTCTCTTATGTATTGCCTAACTAGAAAAGAGCCAAAGCCTCATGGTGAAAAAAGTAAAAAATCAGCATTTTAGAGAGACCTAGTTTGCTGTCTAGGTAACAGGTCAGAATAGGTGATTTATGAAGGCTGCTCCAGAAGTAATGCCACCTATTTCATTATGTTGGCCCCTGAAGTCAGAGGTGACTGTGTGGATTTTGACAAACACAACATGCAGACTTGTTCATCACTGGTGAAAATAGATAGCTAATGGTGTTAATTATGTTGAAAGATAGTGTTTCAAAGCTGAGAACTTGCTCTAACAAAAAGTACTATTGTGCTCTCTAATTTCCAAGGAAAAAAAAAAGAGGCATTACTTTCAGAGCAATCTATATATATGACCAATCGCAATGCCTTTGAATAGAAGATGTTGTGCAGCAGTTTGGTTAACTAATTTATACCCCAAATCATTTCTCATTGATTTTAAATTTTTAAAAATCACATTTTTATTCATGAATATTTTTTTGCATAAAAAAGATCAACTCCTTAATTCTTGAAATATAATACTCTTTTTTTTTTTTTTTTTTTTTTTTTTAGTATTCTCTAAGTCAAATAATGCTTTGTGACTAGTTCACCTTTATTCACCTTTAAAAACACTCGTCTATGCAGACAGCAAGTACTCATAGACTTATTTTATTTTGAAAATTTTGTTGGATAGTTTCTGGTCCTTAAATCATGTTGGGATGATCTAGTTGACCAGACAGCCTTTCAACAACAGCCCTTAATGCTCAAGGGTGCCACATTATCTGTTTATTCCACACACTTTTAAAAAGTATCTCAGTTTTCTCAGACCCTAAAACTTCATTCTAAAGGCTTGGAAACACAAATCTAATTGGATTCTGTATGCAAACAGTAATCTCTACATTAATGGCTTTATATTATAAAAATGACAATCCTGGTAATAGACTGGCACCTGCCCTATTCCTGCTAAATTACAGTAACAACAGGCTCTACTAAGGCTTAATTTTATCTCTGAGAAAACTGACCTCAGACCACTCTGCGAATTAACCCTGGACTCCAATATCCAAGTCTGTCATCATGTCAAATTTCACTGGCCACAAATTTTCTTTAAAATCAGACTGAGCACAGACTAAAATCCCACAGTACTGAACCCTCCTGAATCCTAAAGTCTGTAGGTTTAAGGAACAAGATTTGGAGGAATGTGATGTGGGTTGTCAGTGAAATTGGAAGGTGGCTCAACTCACACACACACACACACACACACACACACACAAAAATTATCTTCTATGTAAGTCTTCTGTTTCCATGGGAACCAAAGTTATTTTGGCAAAAATGGGTTAAGTGCTTTACAGTGACAGAGACTAATTGTTGCTATTCTATAACATTACTGTTGGCAGTAGAGAGGTCTATGTTCCAAGGAAACTTAGGATTGCAATGAGTCTACACCTTGCTGAAAATATCAGGTAGCAAAAATGTGGCATAATAAATTTTGATTAAACATACAGTAAATCAATACAAACTATATAGAAAATCCTTAAGGATCTGAGAAATACTGTGTATGAAAGTACACTTAATCCCAAACTCAATGAATGGCAAAATCCAACCATACAGTTACTCAACTTTTCCAAATACTTAGAAAACATTCAATTACTTGGTAAATACAGAAAAAAAATATAATATCTGCCCTCTTTTACGTCATGTGCTTTATTCTTAGGGGGAATTACCTCAGGGAACCTGCATCAACACAAACTCTCAGTGTGTGTCATTATCCTGAAAAGAAATTTTCTCTCTTCTAGTTAGAAATCTAGATTTCTATCAGCTGGAAAAGTTTGGTTTCAATGGTTTAATTTTCCATTAAAACACTTTCAGCACTTACTTGTTCTTGAGCAAGGTGGATGAGAGGAGAAAAATAAATCTCATTTCCCTCAGAAACAATGCCCTTTGAAGCCAGCAACATCCTCAGATTTTAGGTGGGTATTCACAACTACTTGGAAAAGAACAGTCATCAGCATTAGTGGGTAAGTGCGGGTACTCATTAAATAGAAATCAAATGGTCTCTTACGGGAACACTGGAAAAAGTTAATCGTTCAAAGACCCAGTTAAAAGTTGATGACCATGCCAGAGATGAGAGTCTCACTGTGGATATCATCTCACAATTGAAGTTACTTAAGTTACCCTTTGTCCAGTACCCTTTAATATCCTGGAAAACAGGCAATTTTTGGAAATGAATGTCTGTATAGACAAGCCAACTCAGGTTCCTAGACACAAAATCTCTGAACACTGTTAGATTCTTTTTCTGACCCTGTGCAGCCCTATGGATGCCTATGGATGGTATGGTGTATGAATCCATTCTGACTGGTATTCCCAGATTGTTCTGTGTTGGGGCCATGTTATGCTGCTCTGCTCCTGACTGGCCCATGTGATTTATGCTGGCACAAAGGAAGAAGAAAGAGGCAGGACTGACAGGGTTAAGTAAAGTTCAAGCTGTATGCTTTCCTCTTTTCCGCCTCAGCTAGAACAGCAGTGAGAGGCATGCTATACAGCCATTCAGATTATTCTTATCTGAGTTTTGTTGTTGTTAACACAGGAAATGGAATCAATGTATTTACTTGCTTTTTCAAAAAGCTACTCTATTGGATAGTCACAGGTGAAGTTTGGATAAGTTCACTGTTTAAAATGCTTAATCGCTTCTTGGGCTGGAATGAAATGAGCCTGGAGATGTCATCACCAGATCTGAGTGGACCACGGAGAAGAGGTGTGTCCCAGACCAAGTGTCTCAGGTCCTAGCTTTGCTGGTTGTGCAGCAAGGAATGACCACATTTTGTGCCAGGACTGAAGCACGTTCCTCAGAGAACACATTAAATCAAATGAAATAGGGATGAGTGGGAAGAGGCTGGGACTTCCTCTGAGTAAAGGGGATATAAACTTTTAATTCAGACTCAAGTCCAATGATTCCAGGAGAATCTCTGGAGCTTTAGTTATAAAAAGCCCAGAGTAGAACAAGGTCCCTTATTCTCCTCAGTGTCAGTTGTCAATTCATAATCCTGTGAACTTGAATGTCTGAAGCACCCTTCTTCATAATAAAGTGAAAGGATATATCAAATTATCATTTCATCTTATATAGAGCTCTATAAGCCTAATTCCCTTTCTGGAAGCTCTTTCACAAAATGCTCTTATTTGAATTGTATTTTTATTTAAATGCCAATGAAAAAGATTTTTCACATTATAACTAGGTTGACTAAAATATTTTAAGAGGTAATATAAAAATAAAGACATTCAAAAGTACTATTAGAACTTTCACCTTTGGTAACTGACATGAAGATCAAATCCCCTGAAGAAAGGACAGGGAAACTGAGGTAAAAATGGGTAATGTTTATGAAAAAAGTATTGTTAAATTTGGTGAGACTGTGTATTTGGGTCAAAATAGGTCAAAAGTCAAGAAGGATTTGAAGAGTAAGGCAAATTTTACGTTATGTCCTTTGTTCCTCAGTACAATTGCAAAATTGAAGTGATACAGAGAGTGGAGACATGGCTGGGGAATGCTATGGCAAGGAAAGAATAAGATAAGAACAATCATGTTGAGTGAAAACCAGGGTGTCCAAAAAAGGAAGTATTGAAACTTTGGATATTGAAGAAAAAGATAGGAGAATCAGGAGCCCAGACAACAGAAAATGCATTTGTTGTGGGAATATGAGAGCAAAGCATGCGAAAATGTACTGAAACGCTAACTATGATATGCAGAGCACGTGAATGAAAAGAAGGTGAAAGTGGTAAAAGTGAGGAACAGCAGAATAAGTCAAATGAGAAGGAGAGAGAAGACATTCAGTAACAAAAATGAAATTTTCTTTAGCTAATTTCTAGATGGTCTTTGACAGTAGAGATCTCCCCCAAAACATAAAATCATTAATATAAAAGAGAAGGGAAATAAAGAGGAAAAATACTTACTCATCATGCATAAGGATGAATTTGCTGCTCAGCATTAGGGCTGAGAGGTAAAGCAGAAAATTATCAAGGTAAAAGGGGCTCACACTGACACGATGTTGAACACACATCTGGTTTTAACTTGAGTCTGATGTAAATGAGAACACAGAGTAATGGGTAATCAAACTGATTCGTTTTTTTGTCGCCCTTGTAAGCAAGACAATGCGCAATACTATTCTCAGTCTCTCTTTTGATCCACTCTGACGAAATGAAAAGAAGAAAAGTTTGAAATGTGACGGAGACAAAATATTGAAAGCAAATACTCAAAGCCTAAACAAAAATCATTATTAAGAGATACAATATCTGTACATGATGCTGTCTTCTAGAGTCTGGTTAACAAAAACAGATGTTCTTTCACACTTATGAATTATATTAGAAATGTGAAATAGGAAAGTGAAATACAAAAAATCCCCAAATATGCCTATGAAAAGGGGATCTAAAAAGTGTGCTCAGACACTTCAATGGAAATTAACATTCCTCATTTGCTCAAGGTAATCCATACAGACCTCTACATGCATTACATTACATGACAGGGGACATATAGTTTGGATAAGGAAGAAGTTTATTACAATAAGGGCAGCGAAGCATTGGCACAGGTTGTCCAGAGATGCAGCGGATGCCCCATCTACAAGAGAGACATTCACAACTAGATTGGATAGAGCTCTGAGCAAGCTGATGTAGCTGTAGGTCCCCCTGTTCACTGCAGGGGGATTGGAGCAGATGGCCTCTAAAAGTCCCTTCCAACTCAAACAATTCTATGACTATATGATAATAAACACGTGAATGCTCATATTTGGTGGTTCGCTTACGAGATACCTGGCATGGGGCTACAGGAATTTTTACATATAAAATGGCGTGGCTCCAGCAGAAGAAAAGAAGAGGCAACAGACTCCAGGTTTGTACTTCCCAGGGCATGATGTGCTGCCTTTCATGAGAAAATGCCCAGACAGTGTACATCAGGCATTCCTCCTTCCCCTGCTGGCACTGAGTTCTGGGCTGCTCCTATCCATAACCATCCTCCCTAGAGATATCCAGCCTGGAAATGGAAATTTCACCATTTTATTCAATTTTATTATACCAAATTTGCAGATGAAGCCTTTTATTTACTGAAGTGCCAGTATTTCAAGCAAGATAAACTGGTTCATTGACTTCAATAGAGCTTAGCTGATTGATGCAGATTTTGGTATTGTCCCTTTTTGGTCAAATTTCATTCTGGTCATTTCATCAGAATTAATGAATGCTGGAGGAAAAGGCTTAAATGCATGTGTCAAGCAGAAACAGTGAAATAGTCCTGCGTGAGATTCTTTGTGGAACAGCTTCACAAAGGTTAGTATGGCTCCCAAAATCTGTAGCCTCATAGGGAAATATTTTACTGCAATTTCTATGTAAATTTAGAGGAGGAGTTTCCTGAAAATAGAAAAGCTAGGATCAATCCTATGTTCTTAATTGTATGGCAACTGTTGACACTACCTGAGCCACTGATTGAACATCTGGGGAAAGGACCTGGTCAGCCCTGGGAGCACAGGTGAAGGTAATTCAGCTGTGTGACCAGAAGGGGTGAAGCCTGGCTGCACCTCTCTTAGACCTCATTTAAGGGCTGACTGCCACTAGGGAAGGATCTCTGGTTGGTGACCTTTCTTCTGTGGAGTTTCTACTGTCAGTACAGATCCTCAGACCCCAGTAAGTATTTCTTTCTTTTGTAGCCTCTTCCCATGGTGCTGGTCCTTTTGCCACTACGTTTTTTTTGTAACATCTTCCCACTGTGCTGGTCCCTCTGCAGTTACACTAATGATAGAATGTGCTACATAAATTGCTCTAATGTTGTAGAGATAATTGGGTAAAATAATTCTGATAAAGGCAGGTCTCCCAGGTGTCAGATGTAAAATATCACATCCCAGTAAAAATGTAGAAGGGTTGATTTTTATTTTATTTTTTTTTTTTATTTTCTTCTGACGTTCAGTGTAGAAGGTGATGAAAACTGATAATAAACACCATAGCATCTTGTTTTCTTCAGAAACATCAACTGAAATCTAGTAGATATTAAAATCTGAATTGCATAGGATACTGTATGCTGAGACTAAGTGAGAAGTAGCTCTAGAGCTCTTTTTTCAGATTATTTTCTGATTTGGGAAGACGAAAAAGACCTTTTCCACTCAGTTAACCTAGAAATGTTGTTTTAATGGTAAAAGAAAGCAGAACTTGTGTTAAGACTCAGCACTTTAAATATATATAGCTCTGTTGACATTCAATATGCTTCAATAGTTGAGGAGTGGAAAATCTGTTCCTCACATTTTCTTTGTAAGTGGAGCCCTAAAACCTAAATAGAAGGAAAAGAACATATTCTGAAGCTTTTGCTGTATTAACCTGATAAATTCTTTGCCCTGTTACTTATCCAATTAGTACTTTATGACCAGCTTTAAAATTTAGCAGTATCTGACAGTTTTAAAAACTGCCAGGTCTCTCTCTTGGCATTTAAAATTAAGAAAATCACAAAGTTAAATTTAAAAGTGATACTTAAAAGATGTTATAATCACAATGCTATTGTGATGAACTGATATTCTGTGTTGTCTTAAACATCCCATGGCAGTGATTATCCTATGGCAGTGCAAAATCATTTTGTACGTGTCTGGGTATACCAGTATATCATGATCTGTGGAAAAAGACAGAGTTAGACTACAAAATTAAAGAAAATTAAAGCTATTTTACTTAGTTTCTTAGCTAATTGTTTTTTGTTATTTGTGTGGTTTTTTTTTCCTGGAGAAAGTCTTGAGTTTTAAAACAAGAGCAGACATATCATTTTTTTTAATAGAATTAAAATAACAATTCCAGAGTTGAGAGACCTGCATTTTCACTGGTATTTCTGATAAAGCATGAATTCTTCTCATTATAATCCTACATATATTTTGCGTTAAGTACAAGCTTTTAATCCACCTATGTAAATGTTCACTTGTGTATAGTATGTGTAATTATAATGCACCAAGATTTATTATTTCACATGTGCTTTATGCTCCTTCCTCAGTCCATTCCTCTTAATGTTTTGAGGAAAAAGTTGCATCTGAAAACAAGAAAAGTATCACTTTTTCCCATCTTCTCTAAATATTGAAAAACAACTGAAACACACTAAGCCTTCAAGCTTTGGTGAGGAAAATATCCTTTCCTAGTTTATTGATTTGGGTATTTCTTCTACAGTTACAGGGCAGTTATTAGTAGTCTTTTTTAATCTTCATTCTTACCTAAACTTGTTAAACATTCTAGAGTTTGTTCAGTTGTAGAAAAGAACTCCTATTCCAAAACCAAGAAAGTAGCATGAGTCTCGCCTCCTTTTCGTTAGCTTTTCCTAATAGTATTCTTGTATGTGACCTGGAAGGTGGCATAAGTGATTGTAAATCTTTTGTAACTCTTACCAACTGGGACAGGATACAACTGCAGTGAGGGAGAGAGGTTGTGGAGACTTCCTCAGCTGGCAGTATGGATAGACGATCTGTGACAACCTGGATTGCAGGAAACTTACATTCTCTTATTCTTATGTCCTTTCCAATAACATTTCCAGTTACACATTCACATATTTTATTCATAAACATTGAGCAGTGTTGCAGGCATTTTGCACCTTTGCAATGGAAAAAGAATAAATAAAAATTCTTGTTCTCCTAGGATTTTTGTTGGGGTGAGCTGACATAAATAAATACCTTGAACTTGCTTATTTGTACTCCCTTGGTGCACAAGAATAGGAAAGCAAGGGCAGATCAATACACTAAATAGAGCAGCTGGGTGAGGCAAGAAATATTGATATTTACTGTTTCTTTGGGTCTGCAACAAATAACCATGCCTTTCCTTAAAGCAGGCAAAGACAGAAGGACTCATGGTGTATGTTGTCTCTGCGGATTTCAGCAGAAATGAGGTGGTTTATGCAGTCTTAAAGGCTAGAATCTCCAGAAAATTTTAGCTCATTTTGAGTAATGCTGTCCTCAAGCTGCTCTGGAAATCGTGGTGGATTTATCTAGAGGAAGTCTCTTGAGAGAAATCTCTTTCCTGAAAGTGTTTGTAAGAATCATATGGAGAAGTTTCTTACCCTCTTGCTGTGAGTCAAGAGGCATGCATTACATCCGTGCTTGGCTCCTCTGTGTGAAGTCGCTTGCAGTGCTCTGCCATTGTCTGCTCCAGGGAAGAGTTGGCTGGTGAGAGCTTGGTATGCAGGTGAAAATTACAACAATCTCGGGGGGAGGAGAGAGGGGGAAATAAAAGGCACACGAGATATCACATTTGGAAAATTGTCTTGCTGCTTGTTTTTCTTGTCACAAGAAGGTGGGTGCTTGTTCAAGATATTGGGTAACAGATCTAGGGAGACAAGGATGGAGTTTTGAGTTTGTGCACAGGTATCTAAGGTAAAACATGCATGTCCCTCTCTGGACTTCAACAGTTTATCAGCTAACCTTGAAAAGATTGGTTTCCTTGTCTGGAGAAAGGGAAGCAGGTAAACTTCATCTTCTTGTGAATGCATTTGTCCTTAAAATATATATTGATTATTCCAATTGTTTTTACCATATTCACAGAAGTTTGTGTGATTAATAAAAATGTATGAAGCAGAGACTGAAAGTGTATGTTATTACACAAAAGTAGCAGTGAATATCAGCAACAGATATGTTTTATACATCTAGGTCTTTGGAAGCTTCTGTAGCCAAACTTTTAGAGGTTAACCCATAATTTCTATGAAAGTTAAGGTAAATCAACCATGATCTAAATCTTGCTCCCATGAAGTCAGTGGGAGTTTTGCCACCAATTTTGAGTGGGAACAAGTCTGAACTGTGTAGTTGTTATTTAATGCCTCTGCCTATAGGAAAACTGAACACATCTATTTTGATTGGAAATGACATTGTATAATAATTTGCCAAAACAGTGAAGTTAGTTGGCAGGTAGGAAATAGAACTCTGGGGGGAAAAATTTGCTCCAACTGCTGTCGCTTGCAATATATTGCAATGTAAATGTTAATTCTACTTAAAGTTAAGGAAAACTGTCTAAAATCATTTAAGATGTAAGGAATTGCATTTAATGGAAGGAAACTTAAGCATAACATTATGATATACCAACAGGCTTATGTTTAAAAAAAATACATGTATGACTTGCCAGGAAATTGTTCATATCAGGTTAAGTCATGCTATGGATAATAACTAAATGAAGACAGTGATGGAAGTACCCAAAACATTGGGGCTTGGCAAGCTTGTCCTCACTGCATGCAGAAGAAGCAGGAAGAAGTTTGTGACACTCAATACACAAGCTTTTATTCTTTCCATCAGCATATGACATGGTGGAGAAGAGTATATTAGTTTTTCAATTGCTCTCAACCTGGTTGGTCCAGAGAAACCCTCCTGCTATGTTGGAACAGGTTTTGTGGCCTTACTCTGACATCCAGAGCTTGCTTTCTCACACATACATGTAAAATGCGAAAAAATTCATTTTGGAAAAGTTTTCACCTTGATTAAATCCCTAGAGCAAGTACACAATTTCATGGACAAAATGCGTAGCAGGTATTTGCTATAAAGCAATGTGCATTACATCTTTAGTAGGATGTAAATTATTTATTGAAATCAGTGAAAGCTGTTGTGAAAATACAATTGTGAAAGCAATTGTAAAATATTTTTGTGTTCAGAGGTAAGTATCTGACTGAAAGCCCTCTGTTGGTTTAACTCAGCAGGTAGCTAAACACCACACAGTTGTTTGCTCACTCTTCCCCTAAGTAAGAGGGAGAAAACTCATGCGTTGAGCTAAAAACTATTTACTGAGACAGAAGAGGAAAATGAAACAAATATACAATGATAACAATATATTTATAAATGCAATGTAATCACTTGCTATGAAGTGTTAGTCTACTGACTTGGAAAACTGGGCAGGTGTAGTACCTCTTGGCTCAGATTGAAGCCACTGGTGTGGAGCTCCTTACCCAGCTGGGAAGGTAAGGGAGGATAGGGATGGCAGACCATGCTGTCCCCAGATGACATTTTGTGTCAACAGATAATGAGGAAGGAGGAAACATGTCCCTTGATGACCTCTGCTATCAATCATATAATGTTTCCTCGGTATGAGTATTGTCTTCCTTGTTCACACTTGAGAATAACTGCCATTTATCAACTGATATTTATTGTCTGTAAGAGGAATCCTAGATAAATCTATGCCAGGCAAGTTTTGCAGTTCTGCCCTGCCACTGCCATGAAAGCTGTTCAATCAAGGCTATTCTTCCTCAAGGAATAAGACAGTGTCATCTCCAAGGCTTTTCTCTCCTTTCCTTTTAGGCCAGGAATCTTAGTAGGAAAAGTGGATGCTCATATTCACATATGAATACTTTCATTTGCACACATATCAGTACCCCTGGAGGGGAAGCACCTCCTCGGTACCAGTGGGAAACAAATCTCCCTGCATGAATGATGGCAGAAAGATGATCTAGATAGAGAGGTGATCTTGCCAAACTAAAACACAAGGAATAACATACAGAAGTTTGTAATCCTTCCCCTACGTAGCCCAGCTGCACAGCATTTTCTGTTATGCTTTTACTTTTTTAAAGGCTTTGTAGGGAATTCCACTTTGTGTTATAGTGACTTCTGTAGTCTGACAAATAATTTATAACAGTATAAAAACAGGCCATATTTTAAGAAAGAGGCAAAGGACCAGAGGAAAGGTTGAGTCTTCAGTCTGACTTCTGCATTTCATGACATTTGAGAACTTGATTTATCAACCTTAATGTTACATTAACATAGGAATACAGTTTCCTAGGATCTTCTTGCTGAATTTAAAAAAATAAAAAAATAAAGAAATGCAGAAAGCCTGAGTGTAACAGTGCTTGTTTCTTCTATATTTATATTGTTTCCATGAAGAAGACCAGATTGTGCTTTGCAGCTTTACTATTAAAGGTCAAAAGATCCCATGTTCAGTAAACCAGTTTTTGCCCTTAGACTCAGAGAAGTGTAACTGTTTTCTCCTTAGTGCATTGTGCTTTCTGCAAAGGATGAAAGCAACGTCTGATTGCTATCCCTGCCCCAACTTGTTTCCAGGAGAGGTGGATAGTTATTTAATGCATAAAACTCTGGTTCTACTCTGTGGCAGGTTTAAGATACCAAGGATGACAAACTTTTATCTCAACTGTGCTGATAACCCTGTGCACATTAGTAGCTTCTATAAATGCTGCAGTTACTAAAATAATTGAAGTTTACATTTAAAATGTAGATTAATTGTAAGCTTCTCTGATTTTGTCTTTTTTTACTTCTTCCCTTGGGAATAAAACCAAAAGCACTAAAAATAAACAAATAAAATGAAAAGAACAGAAAAGAAAAAAAAAATCATAATTCATTCTAAAATTCACTAGATTTTCACTTTTTCATTTAAATTTCTCTTTTGTTTCAAGATTCATTGTGATTGTATTTATAAATTTTAATACTCTAAAGTAAATTACTTATCAAAGTAGCATATTTTCCTTAACCCTTATTAAATTATTGCAGTTTATAACTAATTTTCATGACAACAAATCTTCCTCTAGAAGCAACTAAACATTTTACTCCCTGAGATCAATGGTATTCATTGAGTTTAAGCAGCTCGCCAGAGACTTCATGTTGAGTTCAAATTTCATTTTGTAAACCTTAAGCAGAAAAACTTTGCTAACTTTTGTGCTGGTACAGTTCACTTATCTCCCAGTTACTTCACATCCATCTCCTGCTAGCTTTGTATTGATTCACTGCATGTTTGACTTTTTCTCTTTGCTTTCTTGTAGACATATTCTTAGAGTTTGAATGTTCTGAAAAAGAGAAGTCAGGAATTTCTGATAAGTATTCAGGTACCTGAGTAGACCCTTCCATTTAAATCTGTCCATATTACATTTGCTTTCTGAAATTTGGGTTATGAGTAGCCTACTTCTTTATAGCGTGGACTTCTCAATAATTGTAAGGGAACTGTTATGCCATGGTCTGAACTGATGATTGAGCTTCTTCTTAAAGGAGTGCACAGGTGCAAGCAATTCCACCTGACTGGAAAGGTTAGACCCTGGGCTCATTTAAGGGCTAGCCTGCAAAGGCAGAATGTTTTCTGGGTAAAGGCTACTTTCTGAGAAGGAGTGGTCTGTAGCTAGAGTGTCTGTCATCAGTAGGGTGAGTCAACTTTTTCATTTATGTGATCATTGATATTTCTAATGGTGCTTTGTCTGGTATTGTAAAGAACTGATTAGAAGCGATTTTGCTTCCTCTAAAGATCAACAATAATGAGTCAGAGAGAAATGATATTGGATATACAATCCATTTTAACAACCCAGCAAATATAAATACGCAGAGTGTTTCCATATCTTTATCCATGCATTTCATCCCTATATTTTTCTTTTCCAAAATAGTTCCCTTGCGTTTAGGACCACATAATTCATAACAGTTCAAGATGTTGATCATAAATGAGAGAACTTCATGTGCTATCACACACACACACACACAAACACAAAGAAAAAAAAATCCTCTTCTGTAAATCCCCTTAACTCTTCCGCATTAAGCTGAAGCCAGTTATGCAAGACTACTGTCAAGGTGGCTGTGAAGTACTGCTGCATTTCTGTTGGCTTGGAAATGGCTGTTTTGCTTGTACACCAACACAGGCCAAGGTAAATATGCTGCTGTGAGCACCAAAGTCTGATTAGCTCCCTGTGTTACCTGCTACAGCCAAAGGTAGACTATTTGTGTAAGTAGAAGAGGTCTGTTGCTGGCAAGAGGTGCTTTAATTGCAGTGGAAATGTGTTGATTGCCCTACCAAGGCTGATGGGGAATAATTTGCTCCTCAAATTCAAATGTAACTATGAGTATGTGCGCATTTTCACTCTCTTCCAACAGGTTTTATGCCAGTGGTATAATTAGGGGTCTTTAAAATGCTGGAGAACTGCTGTTGTGATTACATGTTCTGGAACATTTCTAGTCAGTCTTTCTCCATTGTTTAGTAATTGCTTTCTTAAAACCTCCAGTATACCCCCAAAATATTTCTCACCTAGTCTATACTATTTATACAAAGTTTTCCAAAATGCTGCACTAATTCCTGTGGGGTAAGAGATAATTTCCTTACCATTCGTTGGAGAAGGAACTAGGCACCTTCTCACATGAGGTATATTCTCAATGATATAGATAAGAAGGGACAATGGCTGCACGTGCATGTAAATGAAATGAATATCTATTGTCAATGACACATGCTGAGCTATAATCTGGCCATTGTATTCCTCATGAAAGTTCTGTTGAATCCAATTTTACGTAAGACTGGTAAATGCCCATAAATATTTCCACAATCTCTTGCTGTCTGGTTGTTTTAGTACCTTGTACATGAAATGGCAGTGGCAGAAGACACAGTACAGTTCTGCAGCACAGTACAGAACTACAGTTCTGCAGTAGAAAGCACAATTAGTGCTAATGAAAATTAACTTCAGAATTAAGGGGCATCTTTGTCTATATTTCACCAGCCACAGAGATTTCTCAAGTTCTTTAGAGCAACGCTTTGATTTTGTGTTGCTGAAGTCTCAGCGAGAAGTGCTCTTAACATTTTCTTACTGGGTTAGTAATACTTCTTGGTTATTATTTTTGTCTTGGGGAGATAAATAAGTATTTCCATCATCACCCCCATGGTATTATTCTCCCATTTGATATATCACCCTTACAGCTCTTGAAATATAGCTGCTCCCCCATGCATCACCTCTTTACCTACTGCACTCCACTTTACCAGGGGAAAAAAAAAAGAAGACTACAACAGCTGCAGATGAAAAGCACAGGCTTGCTGTCATTTTTTTTCTCTGAGCCTTACTGTAAGGTCTTTGTGGGATGCATGTTGAAGGGTGCAGGAGAAAGGGGTGAGAGGCAGCTCCCACTGCTGCAGTTGCTGTGTCTGTAATAATTACAGGGTTAAAAAGTTATGGCTCCCTGATTTCACTGGAGCAGGGTTGGAAAAAATATACAAGTTTCCTGCACTACGAACAAAATGTGAAGTCTGTGTTGTGTTGTTGACACATTTCTTTCAAGAATGGTTCCCAAGGATGCAATGCAAGTGTAAAAGACTGACTTCACAATCAGAAAGTCTACACAGTTATTTTTAGCCCTACTTGTCTGCTGTAGCAACTTGCTCCTTTCAAATTTAGCTTGCAAATGCTCTGCTCTATGTTAACGTATATTTTCACATTCATTTTATAAGATAGGTTATAAACTTTTCCTTTCTGGAAAGGAAATCAGGTATTATGAAAATACAAAGGACAGAGTCATTATTGTGGGATTCCTATGAACTTTTGCACCCCATTTTGGGATGCTCAGCACCTCCAAGCAACTCCTTAATACAGCTAGTAGTAAACTGTGGCCTTCCTAGACTTCCTCTACACTTGTATGTAGAAATACTATTAACTTATGCAGAATGCAAATATTTATGTCCAAATTGGAGAGTTTTAATATTGGTATGTTTTGCTAGAGGTGAATTGAACTACTTGATTGTTGAAATGAAAGCAGCAGTATTACATAATGCTTATTAATTTTCAAATTTGTGTTGCAAATAAACATTCATGGGAGCTATCCCACTCTTTCCTGCTCTGACTTATTCTAAGCTTACTGTGTCTAGAATTAGCTGTAAACATGTCCTTGGCAACTACACAGACAAAGGTTGCTGCTGTGATCCAAATTAGAGGAGTCTCTGCTGTTGGAAAGAGACAGAACACCTTCTGCTTCCATTGTCCTCTCTGCGAATTGACAGCATCGCATCACACATTACATAGCTCATTGGGTGATAGGGTTGGCCTAACAATTAATTCACAGCTTTTTCTTGTGCCTTCATCCACATTACCAGCAAGAAAACTATGCTCAAATGTTAAAGAGTGATAACAACAGCACAGGCTAAATCTTCAGCTTGTGTGAGTGAGCTGATTCCAATGATGCTGTATTAGTCTCTTACTGCTGAGGGTCTGCTTTGATTATTTCAGCAACTATCAATTCAGAAGAAACTTGGATTTATTGCTAAATAATGGCATAGATGCCACAGCAAGAAACACTGTTATGCCATTTATTATTCTATTCAAAAACAATATAGGCCATATGTGAGAAATTAAACCCATCACCCTGGGTAAGAATTCAGGCTGTTAAAATGGTAATAGAAATGAAATGCAATTACCTATTTTCTGTGTTACCAATGGTAATTCCATAGAAAATATTAAAGGAAATTGGAAAGGAGATTATCTTGTAAAGTGTTTTTGTAATATAATTATAGTTTTAATTATTGGAAGAAAAATCTGTATAATTTTGCAGAAAAGCAGCTGAAAATAATACAAACTGCAGTTGTTTGTCAGATCAAGCTTAGCTGCCACTGACCATGACCACCATCGTTGCTGTGATGACAACCACAAGCTCACTTCTGCAAATTTTCCTGCAGTGATAGTCTGGGAGTTGGAGTGCGGGGTTGGGAGGCTGATGTTTAGATCTCAGTAGCTGTGTAAAAAGGTGGGGAGCCAGTGGGGAAGTTTCTTTAGGTTCTTTTTCTTTCAATAACCTCATTTGGTCAGTCTAACTCTATCAGAAGTATTGAGTCCCATAAATTGGCAAACATTCACTGAGGGTTTAGCAGCCCCAAGATTAGAGCCTTCATTTTCCTATGTGTATTTTCCAGCTGTGTAGATAAAGCCCACAGCCTCTTGGTCTGGTTTCAGAGTACTACAAATAGTGGAGTAAATGAGAGATACATTTTCATACTGCGGCTTCAGAGAACTATAGCTGGCAGATGAATGCTGCAACCAAAGGTCGTGAGGAACTGAACCTCAGTGTCTCTGTTAAGCATTAAGATAATGCATAAGGGTAAAGAGTGGCTCAGTATTGGGTGCAGAAGGGATTAAGGGAATATTTTAGATTCATCCCTAGAGTCATGTATAAATACTCTGTAAGTAAAAGAAAAACTGCATTTATTCTACAGAAAAATTAGTATTCCTCAGAACAGAAATCTTTAGAAGTGAATGCTGGTGTCAAGTGTTTGTATTATGAAAGAAGATAATTTTCTCCAGGTTAAGTTCACAAAAAAGGAAAAAAAAAAAAAAAAAAAGATCCAAGTCATTCAAAAAGAAAAGTATGGTAAAAAGAGACAGTAACATGCTGGTTCTCTCAAAAATGGATTCCTCTTTTTCTAGCAAAACTCAATTAATGTTGTCTTGTAAGGACACACCTGAAAACTAATTATATTCTATGCATTAGGAAAAATATTAAGAAAAAAGAAGGAATGCTCTACTAAGCTTGGGATGAAACAAGCTGCTCTGGCTTTACGGCTACGCATTCAGAGTCTTTTCAATCCACGATGTGACTTTTTGCTCCCTTCCCTGATGCTGAATGGGAACAAAATGGAAGTGGTGGCAGAGATCTTTAAGCAGCACCATGAGTTGCTTGTGGCTTACTTGGAGGACAGCCCGTAGTGCTGGCTTTCTGCTGACAGGAGGTGATTTTGAGGGCATTACCTGAAAGGAAGGGTGTAGAGAAGCACAGAGAGTGGCCAAATAGCTTGTGTTCCTCGACCTGATCTGCATTTGAACTGTGGAGCGCTACAACATCTGATCTCTAAGTTAGCCCATGATGAGTGCTTGAAAAGACTCTTTCTGATAGTGGAGCTGAACTGTTTACAACTTTTTTTTGTTAATTTCTCTACTCCACTGAAGGCTGAAGTATGGAAATACTCTGATTAGACTTCTAATCACCATCAAGAGATCTTGGTGGTGCTTAGTATAAATGGATGGTGCTCAGAGAACCAAAGTCCTCATCAAAATGAACAGTGAATTAGAGGGAGAGTCTATACCATGACATGAAGCCTGATGTACTGTTGATCTAGTAAGAATGGGCTAGCCCTGGTTCCAGGAGCAGCCTAGTCACGGCACAGTGCCCCACCTAACAAGGCTTGCAGACTGATTATGTTAATAAGCTTGAGTATAACTGTAAAGGCTGATTTCAGGTTCACAGCTAGTATCTTTGAGCTCTGCCACATGCTGCTGCGTAGATGTATTGTTTGCCTGGGGCTAGCTTGGGGCAACACACTTGAGGCTGCACTGTGCTAGGCAAACATTTCATCTCTCTTTGCATGAGTTGCTGAACTTCGCTGTACCCCATTAGCTTTATGGATGAGATGGAGACTTGGGGAAGAGTCTAGTTTTACTGTCTCCAGGTTCTTTTTCTAAGTGCTGTTTGTATTTGCCTGCTACCTGGTCGTTTGGGAACTTGGAGTACAAGAGTCATTTAGGGCTGAGTTTGGGTGGCTAGTCAGGATGAGGAAGCTTATATACTGATAATGCAGCTATAAGGAAATAATTATACAGGGCTAGATCATGCCCTTGAGGCATATACTTGTATTCAGAAGAGTTCTGCTGGCATGATTTGGATGTAGTCTGATACTTGGCATGCATAGTGACAAGGAAAGTGCTACAAAGGCTGCAGCATAATGCCTCTGGCTACAGCCTCCCTCCTTAGGCCACAGTCAGTTCCTAGCAGAGCAATTAGGGAGTAGTGCTTGCATTCTTTCAAGCACCTCAGCTCTGAATCAAACTGACCTGTACAACCTGGGAATTCTCCCTATTTCCTCCCCTTCTACTGTGACCATGTAGGCAAGCTAGAGCAGAACTAGCCCTGTGTGATCAGCTTAACAGTAGTGTGCTGAGAAGGTCCAGAGAACAGAACAAAGTGTATCAATCTCCTTTCCAAAGGGAATGGCAACCTGAGGATATTACTGCTGTACATCATAATAAGTCAATAAATTCAACTCCTTTGTTGGCTAATCCCTTGTACCGATGAGGAGTTCTGAAATGTTAAACAGGAAGAAAATAAAACAAACCAAAAACCCAACTCAGGTACTACAACCAAGTAAACTTGAGCCAAATCCTTACACCTGTGTTGATGTGGCCCTCCCAGTGCAGTAGAAGTGTTTCTGGCTTGGCTATTCAAAAAATATAATTATTTTTGTTGGCTTTGTTTTGTTTTACACTTCAACAAATAATAGCTGTAACATTCTTTGAAGAGTTCAAGGAAGGTTTTAAGCATAGCTAGGCAATGTGCTCTATGTAATGCTAGACTCAGAAGTACTGCAGACTGTTTCTATCTTATTAATATAAAGCCAGTATGGCTTTAACTTTCCAGCTCCTTAAGAACAAAGCTGAAAGACAGCTACTTAATGGACAAAGACCTATGGGAGAAGGAGTCAGAGAACAGCTTTAGCTATCATAAAGAAAATGAAATGGAGTAATGTATTAATTAGAAGTTAAAGTATGTCTGAGATCATGTTCTGGTTTATACTTCATTATCACATTTTACACAAGATTTTCATTGCTTTCATTTGGGTCTGTTCCTATGGCTTAGGAAGGTCCTTGGAGTTAAACACATTTAAACTGGATTTTTAAAACCTTTTTATTTCACAGACCCTCCAGGATGACGCATTTTAGGTGATATTATGCACTGAACATGCTCTTCATAGTTAGATCTGTGTTATTTGGTTTTGATCGTGTTTTATGTGAGGTTTTCTGAATAGAACTGTATTTCTTAAATACCTATCCCACAGTTACTATTGTTGAGGTGTTATATGGCTTCTCTTTAAGGACATTCTCAAGTAAAGCTTTCACATGTCTCTTTAAATTTTTATTTTTAAGACATAATTACACTGTGACAGCTGCCAAGCCAGTATGTGTCATGCAAGCAGAATTCCATGAATTTGGAACAATCACTATGAATTTGTAGAAATCATCTTTACATCTTACACCTGCAAAAGATAAAAACATGCTAATGAAGTGGTATAATGGTCTGCTTTGATAGAACAACAAAAGCAACAAAGTACTTCAGCTTTTTATATTCTTTGCCATTTTCCTTCTGGCTGATCTCAACTGTCTTCCAATGTTCATGCAAATTGACCAAAAGATCACAAGTACCTGAGAAAACAAGAAAGAAAACATAGCAGTGCAACAAACTCTGTTACAGGTTGGTGACCTGCAATAGCGCGTCCATTTTCTTTGTTAACAATAGTTCAAGTCATCCTTTCACTAGCACATTTCACTTCTAGAGGAGATTGATACCTTCCAGTCTATAAACTGATTTTATTCTCGGCCATTTCAGTATTCTTGGGTATTCCAACAATCTAAGACCTTTAATAATATACAACTTCACCAGTCTATATTTTTATTCATCCTGTTAACTGTTACTCTGTAGTTCACAAAAACATGCATACCCATGAGTTTACAAGAGTAATTCAAGAAGTGAATGTCTTACACTGTGAGGAAATTGTTAAGTCTAATTCCTTAAATTGCAACACATGAGAGGCATATGGACAGAAAAGAGGGAAAATGAAAATTGATAAAAATGAATGGAAGGGAAGAGACCACAATCAAAGATATTAGCAATGTCTTGGGTGGAAAATAGATTTTTGAAGGCAAAGAAAATGGAAAATGCAGCAGAAATAGCAGGCAGGTAAGATCAAAGATGTGATATTTGTAGTGGGACAAGACAACATTAGTTCCTATGAAATTCTGTCTTGTAATCAAAGAAAAATCTTCTGTTAAAATGCAATATATAGTTTTAGTTGCTTAAATATTCTGATAACCCTGAAGGGTTAGGCTAACACTGAGATTCCAATCAGTTAATGATTTACGGTACATGGGGGGGGGGGAAATAAAACAAACCAAAACAATAGAGTAGAATGAGTTAAGTCAGCAAGTAAGATTTGACATCTGCAGTCTAGCCAGACCTTCTACTATCACTTGTCAATCAAACAAAACTGTACAGACAGTTTAAGGAGAACAAAGGCTTCAGTGATATTTATTAAAGCTAAATCTGTGCTTTGTGATTTGTGTTCAACAGAAGTGAGTAGTCAAAACTGAAATTAGAAGATTTTTTAATTCACATTTAGAGTTGTTAAGTGATATATGCCAAAGTGAGTAATCCGACAGTATTTTTCCTGCTGCCCATGAATTGCCACAAAAACAAGAATTCTCGGAAGCACTTACAATTTGAAACTATTTGTAGATTTAAAGTTTCAACAAATAATTTTTCTCACCATGTCCATAAAAATATAGTGGTAGTACAGGCTGCCATCTGTAAAGAGAACTTCATAGAAATGCATTGGATGACTTTATCTATTTGTTTATTTATTTACACCAGTTTTTTTTTCATACGGTGTGTTTATAGCTTGGTTACTTGTATTGAAAAATACCAAATGCTCTCCATTTAACCTGAAACCAGTTCAGATATTGCTTTGATGGTATGGTTGTCATGGTGCCAATGCTCAAAAAGGCCAACAGCCCAAATGTCTACGGAATGGACAAGGCATGATTGCCAAGCTTCACTACATTGCCCGTGGCAGTGAGGTTAGCTAGGCTAAAGATAGTTCAGACATACAGGGTATACACCCTGTGCTCCAGTTCTCATAGCCACTCTGGGCTAGACTGAAGCTCAAGCAAAAATAGAAGAAAAGCCCCAAATTGCACTGCCATAGAAGTAGCTCTGTGTTAAAGCATCAGATCAGCTGGAAACCAGCCTAATCAAGCTTTTAATGTATGCTTGGTTCTTAATCACATTGAAACTGTTACAAAAAATTATAGGCTTCCATGGGGAGGGAGGGGGGAGGGAACAGAAACACAGTTAATATTTTTTGTAGTTAAAATTGTTGCTTACTCTTACACAGAATGGCAAAAGTAGAGTAGCACTGCATCCAGAAGCACCCCTGAGGTAAGTACTCTGAAGTGCCATCTCCTTGAACGCACTTTCTATACCTCTTGTCTAACTACTTAATATACTCATTTTTAGTCATCAAAGCCACATTGGTTAATAAATTAAAACATTGGCAATATAAAAGACTTATCAACCTTGCACAGGCAGTTACTAGCATATTTAACCTGGCTTAAATTTTTGTTGATTTCTTTCCAAGTCAAAAACAATTTCAGCAAATAAATCAGCATTCCATCTCAACCAAAAATGTCTTTATTTCCTTCTTAGGCAAAAAGTTTAAATCAAGTTTATAATGTTCTGAATAATACATTAACTATCTATATCCATCCATCCATTCAACCAGAACTCAGTTATCTCTAGGCTGAGCAATGTTTTAGGTTTAAATTTCCCCATTTACATTTCTGAAAAGGTAAGAAAAAGATCTTTACAAAACACCGTGAGTCAAAAGGCTCTATTTTTATTCAGCATTGGGAAGGGAATTCTCATTCCCATAAGTAGGAAAATTTGTATGTTTTAATTTACCACTTAGATCTGGGTCCCTTAAGCTCTTATTGCATTTACTCCAACATCTATTTCAGTATTAATCACACTATTTACTTTTTGCCCGCTAGGCTTCCTACCACTTTGATTTTACAGCATTTCCTATTTTTTACATTATCATTAAGAATTTTTACTGCCCCATAGTGCACTCAAGGCTTTGGTTTTTATTTCACTAATGGCCCTTCTTGAAAGGGGAATATTACTCAACCTTCAGCTTTCTCTATTGTAGAATGATATGGTACTTTATTTTTCACCAGTGTAAAAGAAATTTCGAATTTTTGTTGTTGTTGGTTTTTTTTTTTTTTGGATTATTTATTTATTTATTTATTTATTTATTTATTTATTTATTTTGTACATATATAACTTAGCTAGGCTTTTGGTCAGCCATTACTTCAGAGACTGCACTTCATCACTGTAAATAAAAAACCTGCGAGAGGGGTTAGGGGCAAAACAGGTGCAAGCTGTACATCCTTGCAAGGAGGGAGTTGCTTTAGCAGCAGCTACGGCTGATCCCTGGATCACTCCAACATTTTCCAACAGAATAAACAGCTCTCACATTAGGAACACGTTCATCTTGTTCATGTTCAGAGTGGGATCTTTCCTAGTGTTCCCAGAGGCTTTTTTCACATGATTGAATTTAAGTTCATGCTGGCTATTTTGGGGCTTAAATTCTGCAAGAAGCAGAATTTAAAAATTATTTTTCTTTTCCATTTTGTACACAAGTATGCTTGAAGTTAGGAGAGGGCTGTCTATTATCCATCAGAGCACAGACAGGTGGAGAAATCCAATTTCATCCATGGCAATGAAAGGATGCTACAGTGCAGATAAGCACGTATTACAGCTCATATTTTCTGTCTTTTTCCTATCTTTCTCTACCTGGGAGTCTAACTCTTCATACTTCATGTGCTTTTTACTATCCTTCGGGATAAAAAGGAGGTCTACTGCTAAAGGAGCTTTAAAGTGGTCTCCATCCAGACCATGTTGAAGGATAGCCATGTGAGACTAAAGTGCCTGTGTCTGTAGCTCGGGCAAGAGGTAAGGCTGGGCTTGAGGCTGAACTCTGAGCACTTAGATGGGCAGCACAGGTAAAGACAGAAAGACCAGAGAGCCTGACCAAAGTCACATGGGGATCTGTAGTTAGAGGAGGGGCAGAACTGAGATCTTTCGAGACATATGCAGTTACTTTCTGGGCCATCCTTCCTTACTTCAACAGGAAGTGTGCCGAGGTCTGAGACTCAGGGAAAGTGAGAAAGCAGAATTCAGTACATTCAGAGACTTAAAATATGTGTGTATGTATGCATAGCTATTTCTTTCAAGAATTAAAGTGGTAAGTGGTAAGCATATACATTCCTATGTTCTACTAAGAACTTTTCCTTGCAGGAGAAAGCACATAAATCTGAATCTCCAGATTTTTGTTTGCTGAAGCTAAATGAAAGAAAACTAAAATGTAAGGATGCTGCAACATCAAAGGATTTACATCTCAGGAATGCATTAGTAAGTGAATACTGTTTTCATGTGATTGCAGATATGATAAAGAATAATGCAGTACGATACCATTCTAGCTTGTTTCTACAATAGATTATTGTAGCAGGTTTTCAATCTTTCTTCTGTTTCCATATTGTTAATTTTTTTTAAATCTTAGGTAACATTGTAGGTAGAGCTGGTAATATGCAATGTATATTGACATTCAGCAATATAACTTAGGAAAGCTTTATTTTTCACCTTAAAAGAATGCTAAATCTGGTCATTTATAGAAATTTTAAAAATGTACTTCTTGCAGGTTGTATGAGTAGTACTTCTGAGATGCCTGTAAATTATATTGCCATTCTGCCCTGGCTCCACTAAAATTCTTTATTATCTTTCTTCTCTATGCTGCTCTGCAGATTGTATTCTATATCAAATTTTAAGGGAATAAATTTATATATTTAACACTAGTTTTTACTGTTGTTTATTTTACTGCTGCTCTATATTGAATATTACTGTACTTTTCCAAATATTGCTGAAACTCATTAAAATAATCTAATTCAATTACTTTTCTTATTTAATCAAATACTATTGTTATTAGAGGTCTGACAGTGAGAAGTCAGCCTCCTACCCACATAGTAATTCACACAGTCCTTTCTTCTCTCTGAAGGAAGAGAAAGTATCTATCCAGTGCAGATGGAACAGAAATTTTAAAATTTCAGAACTTCACAAGTTTTAAAGATATATATATTTTTAAAAGTAAAGAAAACAAAAAGGAACCATGATAGACAGGACAAGGGGAAATGGCCAGAAACTGCAGCATAGGAAGTTCCGCACAAATGTGCGCAAGAACTTCTTTACAGTGAGGTGACAGAGCACTGGAACAGGCTGCCCAGGGAGGTGGTGGAGTCTCCTTCTCTGGAGATGTTCAAGACCTGCCTGGATGCCTACCTGTGCGACCTGCTGTAGGGAACCTGCTTTGGCAGGGGGGTTGGACTCGATGATCTCAGGAGGTCCCTTCCAACCCCTACAATTCCTTGATTTTTTGATAAAATTTCATGTCCTTGTAAGGCTGGTAAACTTACAGTTTAGCCTCTTTAGCTCTGGAGGCAATGTGAAAAATTAGATTTCCAAAGCAAAAGGGAAGTGCCTACATCCTTTCACCTTCTTAAAAAAAAAAAAAAAAAAAAAAAAAAAAAAAGTACATGTGATGTTACCAAATAAAATTAAATGAACTCTGCATAGCAAGACTGATGCTGCTTCACTGCAATAATACCCCATAAAATTTGAGGAACTCCTGACTTGTATGGGGCAGTTAAAGCACACATGAGTAGGAAAATATTTCAAGAGAGGTATTAATCCCAAACAATTTGAAACTATATTCATAATCACAGGTAGGAGCAATTGGTGATTCATCAACTTACCCATTCATTCACTTAAGTTCCTTTGAATATTAAAGCTATGACTGAGTATGTGATATTAAAATGGCAAAATATTACTTTGTAAAAACCTGCAAATTCCTAGTTTGCACCCATCTGTGTGTATAAAGCTAGAAGCTCTTGCACACAAATGTAGGTGCACAATTCTGCAAAACAAGCACCAGCACCCATGATCTGCCATTCATATCAACAAGTACTTCCAGTACTTCTCAGTCCAACCTGAGAAGCCTTTGAAAATTTAGTCTGCCACATTGCTAATAAGTAATAAGGGTGACATTCATTTCTAGGAAAATGCAAAATTGAGCTGTGCTTCATCCTTTTCCAAGAAATGAGAAAAAGACCTTCAGGGCTTTAAAATGTGTATTACGCATGTCAGGGAAACTGGACTGTCGAATATTTTATCCAGTAGAGGTTGTGACTCTTTTAGTCATAAAGAAATAACTGTATGAGTTTGTGTATATTTATAAGGAGAATCTCCTAGAAACTAGCTTTACTAGCTTTTTCATTCTATTCAGATACCTCTTCTGCTTTCTTTATCTTTCTTGTTGATAGCTTTACATCCCAGCTGTCTTTCATCAGGTCGCTCTGCTTACCCAAGAACAATTAACAAAAACTTACTCTTTTATCCTTCACACTTCTGTCTTTGCCCAAGGGCAAATTGCCATTAGCCAAGAGGGGAAAGCACAAAATTCATCCCAGTGCATTAAATCAGACTGTTGCCTTAAAAATGCTTCCCATTAGTAATCACCATTTTGCTTTTTAAAAATTCAAATAAATAATGTATATTTGTGAAAGATGACATGTATATTTACTAGGTTTTTTTATTTATAATATTTATCTGTTAATTATTTATAATATTTATCTGTTTTATCTTTCCTTGTTAAACATCAGTATTGTTTCTTCTCTCTGCTGCCTCATGCATCGAAGAGGCCCTTTGATTTACGACATTTATAAAGCTCTCCACCAGTACAGAAGCCACAAATATTTCAGAAATGAGCTCAGTCTCTCTTCTATGTCTATGGGGAGGAAGGAATGGGTGGTAAGAGGAAGAACAGCTTTAATCATAGCTCTCCATTTTGCTTGATAAAACATCACAGGATATGAGGCTAACAAATGAGTGGCCCTTTTGTTGTATAGTAAGCATACCAGGTTGTGCTAGCAAGATTCATTTGTTGCCCATTTGTCATCCTTTCACCACAGTGTGGGGGCTCTGAATTTTTACACATCTTTAAAGCATGTTTTAGGCATCAAGCTGGGCACATGCACAATGAGAGATCCAAAAACCAGGGTCGTTCCCCTTTCAAGCGCTTTTGCTTGCCCTTTTTTCCTCTTCTTTCAGCAGAAGTCCTGTGTGAGCAAGCAAATCCCCACTATTGCTGTCCCAGAAAACTGCTTGTAGATATGGAGTAGTATTTGCAATGCATCTGCTAGGGAAGCTGCATCTCTTCAGATCTCCTGGCCATTCTGCTGTGATCACCCAGCATGTCTGGGGGGCTACTTCTGAGTCCCTGTATTCTGACAGCTAATTCTCACCAATTGCATTACGTCTCGCTGCTAATCTACTGCTTGATCTACTTACTTGTCCATTTGCTGACTCGTCTCTCTTCCCATGGATACCTGACGTGCTGAATTACTTAGCTAACTCTTTCGCTGATACCCTCTACTTATCTTCTGAACCACTTTATTGGTGCTTGCATTTTTCTTCCCCTAGGTAGCTGACTTAGATGGTAAATTAATTGATTACCTTTCTTTTAAACAGATGTTGCTTCCTCTGCTTCCTCAGTTGATAATTTCATTGCGTGCACTTCTTCCTTTTGTCAGCTGCTAAACTACCCTTTTGATAACTTGATTCCCAGCCTGCATACTCACTACCAAATAAATTTGTTTTACTGTCATCACCCTTTATCTTTTTATTGCTTTCTCTCCCTTCTGTTTGTTCCTGCCTTTCCCATCCTTTCTTTCATGACATCTGTCACTCATACTCTGTTTTCTCCCTTTCACTACCTGTACCAAATCACACCCTTGAATCTACCATTTTGCTAGCAAGATTAAAATAGATTTTTATTTGGTTTTATCACTCCACTGTTAGTCACCATTGTATAGGAAACGCAAGGAAATTATGTAAACCTTGTAATTACGTTTGTATTCTACATAGGACGGAATGTTGGTGGTATGAGCAGCAGTAACTACATAATTATTAAACCTGAATTATGTCGAGCGGGAGAGCTAGAGTACAATAAATCAATAAAAGTATATTAATCCTTAATAAATATACATAGAAAGCAAAACTTAAGAAAATTACCATAGCTGATGAACAGATTATTGTAAACACATCAAAATATCCTTTTACACCCAGGCTGAAAGCAAGAAGCTTTTGCTCTTGGACCTCAAATTTAAACAACTTTTTGTCCCTCTTTGTTTTTCTTATTTTCTTTTGTCGTTGATTGTAAATAGCAAAATAATCAAGTTTCTCCCTCCTTTTCCCAGCCTCTGCATAACTTCTTAAAATGCTTGCATGTTTTGAAAATTAACCAAGGGTGTAAGAAAGTTGGCAAAGTTACCACTTTGTGAGTGGTAGAAAACTTTCAAAGATATGAAATCCAAGAGTCTGGGAGATTCTGACAAATACAATATTCTTTGTGAGATTGGATTCGTTTGTTTTAAATGCAAAAAAATGCATTTAAAATGGTAAGGAATATAAACTAGTTCTAATTAAAGTTTCAACTGTGGAGACTTTAAAAAAAAAAAAAATTAAGAAAATAGGATTTCCTCTTGTTTAGGGCCAAGCCATTTTAGGAAATTTCAGTAGTCTTTTTATAATGTATTATTTTCATTGATCTAATGTTCCCTATGCTTTTACGGATCATTTTCTTTGTCTTTCCTTACTCCAATGCAATTTTTTAAAAATCCAAAATAAAAACTATTGCATAAGTAATTCTACTTTTTATTTTTTAGTATTCTATGCAGATCTGAAATTGGTAATTTTCTCTACTTTCTGAAATTTTAATATAGAATAAAAATAGTTGAAAGAAAGTCTTGAGCAAAGATTATGTGCTTTTTGGTTTTATAATGAACATATAAATGTGATAGAACTGCTAAACCTCTGACTGCATTTTAGCATGCTGCCTCTTCTTACTCTCAATCAGTATCCTTTACTTTTGACAGCCCATATTTACTACCATAATTATTTTGCTGGGTGTCAGACTTTTTGAGAATGGATCCAATTTTTGCTTTCTAATTAGTTTCAATAATGATAAAAGCATCCATAAACTGAGAAAAGCTGAAGTTCCAAGGGAGTAATACTTTCCTGCAGAATCCATATTTCTTTGACAGAGCACTGATATTACTTCTTCACTGATAATACTTAAGCGAAGAATCAGCATTTCTAAATGTCTAGTACTGTCATTCACATATTGTGACTTTGTTGCATTCTTTAAGGAATCTCTTTCTTAAGTAACTAAGAAAATACAGAAACACAGAAAGAAAATACTTTCTTATTTTTCCCCCAGTTTCAGATTCCCTACTGATGGCCTTGGCAAACAAAAAAGAATGTCTGTCTTGGTGTTGATTTTATGTGTGAGAGTAAATTGAAGAAAATCTTATGTAGTGTGAAGACATCCAGCAGAGCAACCATTAATGCGGATAAGAGAATCTATTATTGTGCTAGCGTAAATCAAAGAAATGTGTGATTCAAATATAGATAACAGCATCTGAGTGGTAACTAATGAGATAAAATTCATTCTGACAACAGATATATTGCAACTTGGTCCAAGATGCCTGACTCCAGGATACTAAATCCTGATTCACTTATACTACACCTTCATCAACCAAGTCAATATCAAAAAAGATTTTCCTGTTTCATTCTCAGGTGGAGAGTCTAAAGACTTCTGCTGTAATCACAGTACACATGAATAACAAGCCAGTACTAAACACATTCCCTACAAGGACAGGCTGAGAAAGTTGAGGCTGTCACAGTCTGCCCAGAGAAGCTGTGGATGCCCTGTCCCCTGGAGACATTCAAGGCTATATTAGATGGGGCCCTGGGCAGTCTGGGCAGGTGGGTGGCAGCCCTGCCTGCGGCAGGGAGGTTGGACCTCCAGGTCCATTCCAACCCAAGCCAGTTTTTGATTCTTTGAAAATGCAAACAAGTGAAGTGAATCCTACCAAGTGCATGCTGGTAATTACAGAGTTTGTTGCAGAGTCTTTGGTTCTTGGAGCCTACTTTGTGATCCTCTTGCTGTTAAATTCATTTCTGCTCCAAGCTACTTACCCTGGAATCATACAGCATTCAGTCACTGAGTTTCAAGTTGCTGTGCAGTAATACCTTCCGGTGTCTGTAACAAAAGTACAACTTTTTGTTTTCTTCTATTTTGTCAGGAGTAAGGAGGAAGTCCTACAAGTTGCCAACAATTTTGTCATTTTTTTTTCCACTGGGAGCATGGAAAACTAAAGAAAACATTTACATACATGGACACCCCCTCTCCGATGTCATTGATACTCACGCAATGACATATTTATTATGGTTATTTCAAGATAGGTTTGTTGCTGCAAATAAGATAGGCCTGATCGCTGGCTCATGGAGCAAATAGCCTGGCACAACTCCCACCTACAGCACCTAAACTATTTCTTTTTCTAAAATACTCAAAAAGACTGCATCAGACAGCCCATTGGGTGCAGTCCTAATAACTTGTAACTACCTGAACAGTTTCTGGCTGCCATCTGAAAAACGAGCAGAGGCCAGGTTGCAGGGAGCATGTGAGCAACTAAGCAATATAGACAATAATATTTCAGTATTGAAGCCCAAGTCTTGGGTTACCACAGCAAGGTTGTTATCCTGGAGTCTGTTGAGGTTAGATATGCCTAGAATCTTTCTTGTCTTATGGTCATTTAGAGATAGAAAAAGACTTGCTATGGTCTGACCTGTGCCTTCAAAGCAGGAATGAAATCTGTCCTTTCATCATAAATCTGTGCCAGAAATGCTACAGCAAGCAAATATGAGTTACTTGAGTACAGAATTTGGGCCATGACCACTTCTGAGTTCATTAAAAATTGTCAGTGTTCATTAGACTGCAAATCAGCAGAACTAGCTATCCAGATGTATAGATGAAAAAATCATAATCTGAGGGAAAGAGAATGATACTCTTCTACCTTAATCCTGTGGGCTATGTTCATATTAAGAATTCAGCTCACATCGTGTTCAGCTGCTCATTTGTTTCTGTGCTATACAACAGTCACTTGTTTCAGGCTACATAGTCCTACTGCTGGCATTCCAGCTGTCTCTCCTTACTAGCATGGTAACTTACTGCTGAGTGTGCTCCTAAGTAAGGGAACTCCAGTCCTCACAGAATCACAGAATCACAGAATTGTAGGGGTTGGAAGGGACCTCCAGAGATCATCGAGTCCAACCCCCCTGCCAAAGCAGGTTCCCTACAGCAGGTCGCACAGGTAGGCAGCCAGGCAGGTCTTGAACATCTCCAGAGAAGGAGACTCCACGAGTGCACCTGACGAGATCTTGATCCCATTTTTTTCAGCATGTGTTTTAATTCTTTTGTGCATCTTGGAGGGTTATTTGCCAGAGTAGTGAGTAAAAACTGCTTGGAGGACTGCACAGAGTCTCAGCATTTCTCCCAGGGCAGAATGGCATGGACAGTCAAAGATGTTGTCGCAGCTGCCTTTTCATAAGCTGTAATTTACAATACTTCAAGATCTTCTGAAATACTGTAGAAAAGCTGTAGAAAAGCTTGACATTACTGTTAGTTTTATCTCTGTGAGGAAATGTGCACTGTCAAATTGTGATAGCATGATTGTAACTGCTCTGTATTTTTTAAATACTGGCTCCAGTCAACAAACACCTCCTCTGAATACCTGTTTCCTTCTATCTACAGATTTTGTATGCTTGTAAGTAGCTGTGTAACAAAACAGATACCTTATTCTACAAGTACTGTAAATTCTCCCCATTAGAGAAAAAAGAACAAAATTTTTCTTTTTGTTGCTGTCTTTGTATTTTCCTAGAAATGTTGTTATAATCTGAACATTTTTCTTTCTTATCATTACTGGACTATTCATATGCCCATTGTATAAACATGAACATTTTATCTTTTTACTATTTTGTGGTTTAATTGGGAAAAATCTTCATTTTTTTTTCTCAACTCTTTTCTGCTTTACAATCCTATACTCAACGTTGTAACTATTTGAAAGATATATTTTCTTAGTCAAAATCTTTGGGATATGATTTTCAAAAACATCAATTTACTTAAGTCTGCAGTCTCTGACATTTACAGAAGAGAAGATGTTGGACACCAGTAAATATTCCTGCCCTTGGACTCTCTTAGACTTCTGGTACCACTGCAGATAAAGCCTTTTTTTCTTTTTCTCTTTCTTCTCCTTCTTTTCCTTTTCCTTTTCCTTTTCCTTTTCCTTTTCCTTTTCCTTTTCCTTTT